>NW_025746588.1:0-101379 GCF_021184085.1 Oncorhynchus gorbuscha | reverse complement strand
ATTGAGGAGAGAGCATCATTGCTATATTCTAATTACAATCATTGACCCATAAGGGAACACATGACCAAAGCAATGCGTGACCCATGCAGAATTAAAACAATATTCATCTTAATGAGAAATATAATCGAATAAACAAATGTTTGCATAACCAAAGACATGAAAACGGGTGGGAACATTGTATTTAGCTAGGATTTCATAAGGCCAGGAATGTCATTGAGAATAACAATAGACAATAGTTAATGTTGCTAGTTTAGGGATGAAGATAGTGAAGGTTCATCAATGTTAAGCATGTTTTTTAATTTGATGTGGAAACAATGTTTATTCAACCAGTGAGAGGCTTGTAAATGCCCACAGGAAAGTGGAATGAGGAACTCTTTATTGAGACAATCATGAAACAGCAATCTGTGGGTGAGTTGTAGTGGATATTATAATATAAGGATCTGCTGGAGTCCAAGTCAAACCAAGATTCTTTATTTCTGAGCTCAGAGAGAATAACAGTTTGGTATTTGGTATTTTACTAGGATCCCCATTAGCTGTTGCAAAAGCAGCAGCTACCCCTCCTACAGTCAACACAAAACATGACACATAATTGTCACGTCTCTCGTCGGAAAGCATGGACCAAAGCGCAGCGTGGTAAGTGTTCATGATTTTTATTTAATCAAAAACACTCAAACAAAATAACAAAGAGAAGAACGAACAGTTCTGTAAGGCAAATCAACTATACAGAAAACAACTACCCAAAAAACACAGGTTGAAAAAGGCTGCCTAAGTATGATTCCCAATTAGAGACAACGATAGACAGCTGCCTCCGATTGGGAACCACACTCCGCCAAAAACAAAGAAATAGAAAACATAGAAATAAAGAAACTTGAATTCCTACCCGAGTCACACCCTGGCCTAACCAAAATAGAGAATAAAAAGCCTCTCTATGGCATGACAATAATACAGAACATCAATAGACAAGAACAGAACTACATACATTTTCTAAAAGGCACAAGTAGACTACATATCAATGCATATACACAAACTACCTATGTGAAATAGGGGAGATGTGTTGCTTTATCTGTTTTTTGAAACCAGGTTTGCTGTTTATTTATGCTTTGTTTAATGCCAGTGGCAGGCCATTGGTAAAAATAGAAAAGAGTAGAGGGCCTAGAGAGCTGCCCTGCGGTACATCACACTTCATATGTTTGACATTAGAGAAGCTTCCATTAAAAACCCTCTGAGTTCTATTAGATAGACAGCTCTGAATCCACATTATGGCAGAGGTTGAAAAGCCATAGCACAAACATTCTTAAACAACAGGTTATGGACAATAATATCAAAGGCTGCACTGAAATCTAACAATAGAGCTCCCACAATCTTCTTGTTATCAATTTCTCTCAACCAATCATCAGTCATTTGTGTTAGTGCAGTACATGTTGAGTGCCCTTCTCTATAAGCATGCTGAAAGTATGTTGTTCATTTGTTTACAGAGAAATAGCATTACATTTGGTAAAACACCATTTTTTCCAACAGGTTGCTAAGAGCTTGCTGCCAGCTTATAGGTCTGCTGTTAGAACCAGTAAAGGCTGTCCTCAGTAGCTTTCCATCTAAGTTGTCAATGCCAGGAGGTTTGTCATTATTGATCGATAACAATTGTTCCACCTCTCCCACACTAACTTTACAAAATTCATAACTTGCACTGCTTTTCTTTCATGATGTTTTTTTCCATCATTCTTTATATCATTGATCTTGGCTTCCTAATAAAATTGATTATTTTTGTTGAGTTTGTTCACATCATTTCTCAGTTTGCAGTATGTAAACCAGCCAGATGTGCAGCCAGACTTATTAGCCACTCCTTTTGCCCCAACTCTTTCAAACATACAGTTTTTAAATTCCTCATCAATCCATGGAACAGTTCTAACAGTCAGTACATGTTTATCAATAATTGGAAGAAGCAATTTCATCTGGTAAAAACAGGTCAACACATTATAAGGCAACAATATAAGACAATGGGAGCACTGTGTATGTTCTCTGATAAGATGTGAGTCAATGAGATGTGAAATATCAATATACACGCTAAGAGAAGTCATTTCTCTCTCCTGTGTGGATTCTCTAATGACATTTAAGTGATTGTTATGAGTAACATCTTTTCCCAAAATCTAATCTTCTGTAAGCCTTCTCCTCTGCGTCTCATGTTCTTTCAGGCTTCCAAAATGGGCAAAAGCGTTGCGCCCTGGGAGGAGTGGTAATGCATCTCCCCTGTGTGTATTATCTTGTGCTGTTTCAGGGTCCCTAACTGGTTAAAACACTTGCCACACTGGGAGCAATGGTAAAGCTTCTCCCCTGTGTGTATTCTCTTGTGCTGTTTCAGGGCCCCTAACTGGTTAAAACACTTGCCACACTGGGAGCAGGGGTAAGGCTTCTCCCCTGTGTGTATTCTTTTGTGTTTTTTCAGGTCCCCTGTCCCGTTGAAACACTTGCCACACTGGGAGCAGGGGTAAGGCTTCTCCCCTGTGTGTATTCTTTCGTGTTTTTTCAGATCCCCTGCCCAGGCGAAACACTTTCCACACTGGGAGCATTGGTATGGCTTCTCCCCTGTGTGAATTTTCTCGTGAGCTTTCAGGTGTCCTTTCTCGCTATACATCTTTTCACATTGCGAGCAGTGGTAAGGCTTCTCCCCTGTGTGTATTCTCTGGTGTCGTTTCAGCTTCCCCAAATCGTTACAGCCCTTTCCACACTGGGAGCATTGGTAAGGCTTCTCCCCTGTGTGCATTCTCTCATGCCGTTTCAGCTCCCCTGACTGGTTGAAACACTTTCCACAGTGGGTGCAGTGGTAAGGCTTCTCCCCTGTGTGTATTCTCTCGTGTTGTTTCACCTTCCACAAATCGTTAAAACGCTTTCCGCAGTGGGAGCAGTGGTAAGGCTTCTCCCCTGTGTGTATTCTCTCGTGTCTTTTCAGCTTCCCCAAATCGTTACAACCCTTTCCACACTGGGAGCAGTGGTAAGGCTTCTCCCCTCTGTGTATTCTCTCGTGCCGTTCCAGCTTCCCCAAATCGTTAAAACGCTTTCCACACTGGGAGCAGTGGTAAGGCTTATCCCTTATGTGTATTCTCTCATGAGTTTTCAGGTTTCCTTTCTGGTTAAAACTCTTTCCACACTGGGAGCAGTGGTATGGCTTCTCCCCGGTGTGTATTCTCTCATGTTGTTTCAGCTCACATAAGTGGTTACAACCCTTTCCACAGTGGGAACACTGGTGTCTTCTTGCTGGTTTGGACGTCCCTGACTCTGGTTCCTCTGAATCTGGTCTTTCTCCTGCCAAAGAGTGTTCTTTAAAATAGAGACCCGAATTAAACCTCCACGTGATAAAACGGCCTTGCTACGAGGGTAAATTCTAATCAGATCCCTCAATAACCTAAGGCCAGTTTTAACAATCTCAGTGTGATTTTAAAACAAATGTTGTAGAGTTTCCTGGTAATTACTGACAATGTTTACACTACTTATTTATTCATTCTGTTTTCGTCAGAACACAAAAAACTAAACAGTTCTAGGACACTCAAGACACAGACGTCACTGGATTCCAATCGAGCAGGTAGTTCTGAATATATAACTTTAATAGCTGTATAATACAGAATGCGACCTACAGTCGTGGCCAAAAGTTTTGAGAATGAAAGATATTACTTTCCACAAAATTTGCTGCTTCAGTGTCTTTAGATATTTTAGTCAGATGTTACTATGGAATGATGAAGTATAATTACAAGCATTACATAAGTGTCAAAGGCTTTTATTTACAATGACATGAAGTTGATGCAGTGTCAATATTTGCAGTGTTGACCCTTCTTTTTCAAGACCTCTGCAATCCGCACTGGCATGCTGTCAATTAACTTCTGGGCCACATCCTGACTGACGGCAGCCCATTCTTGCATAATAATTACTTAGTTATCACTTTTGCCTTATGGCAAGGTGCTCCATCATGCTGGAAAAGGCATTGTTCATCACCGAACTGTACCTGGATGGTTGGGAGAAGTTGCTCTTGGAGGATGAGTTGGTACCATTCTTTATTCATGGCTGTGTTCCAACATTGTGAGTGAGCCCACACCCTTGGCTGAGAAGCAACCCCACACATGAATACCCCAGTCCTCAGCAGTCCAATCCATGTAACTTTTGCAGAATATCAGTCTGTCCCTGATGATTTTCCTGGAGAGAAGTGGCTTCTTTGCTGTCCTTCTTGACACCAAAAGTGTTTGCTTCACTATGCGTGCAGATGCACTCACACCTGCCTGCTGCCATTCCTGAGCTCTGTACTGGTGGTGCCCCGATCCCGCACCTGAATCAACAAGCCTTCTTCACAACAATTGAACCGCTCTCCTTTAAGTTCTTGATGATCCGATAAATGGTTGATTTTGGTGCAATCTTACTGGCAGCTTATCCTTGCCTGTGAAGCCCGTTTTGTGCAAAGCAATGATGACGGCACGTGTTTCCTTGCAGGTAACCGTGGGTAACATATGAAGAACAATGATTCCAAGCACCACCCTCCTTTTGAAGCTTCCAGTTTTGGGGGAGATTCTGATATTTTGCATAGAAAATAGTGACTTTGCAATTAATTGCAACTCATCTGCACACTCTTCATAACATTCTGGAGTATATGCAAATTGCCATCATACAAACTGAGGCAGCAGATTTGGTGAAAATTAAAATTAACTTTTGGCCACGACTGTACACACTTCCTTAAACATAAAATAAGTAAATAAGTCATTTTAAGTGGAAGTCCTAAACTTGTTTTTACGTTGAAAACACATAGCACATCAGTAAAATCTCCCCGTTGTTGAAAGGGTTCGACACCTGCTGTTTAAATGGCCCAATTTCTTATTTAGACGTTCACAGATTTTCAACATTTTGACTATCGCTGATGTCATATTTTGGGTAAAGTAAAAAATAAAGTGAAATATTTGGAAAGATGTTCCTCAAACTGATAGCAACTACAATAATTTTTAACATCCCTGTTAGTTAACATTAGTTAGTTAACATTTATTCTCTGCCAAGATAATCCATCCACCTGACAGGTGTGGCATATCAAGGAGCTGATTGAACAGCTTGATTATTACACAGGTGCACCTTGTGCCGGGGAAAATAAAAGGCCACTCAAATATGCAGTTTTGTCACACAAAACACACACAACGTCACTAGTCATGTTTTGCAGCTGTTTCGGGACAGCACTACAGGGATTCTATTCAACTAACTTTAATAACTAGTGTTAATACCTGCCTGGCGCACTAACAAACTTTATCCTTACCCCCCTCTAAAATTACTGCTACAGAATTAGCATAGTAGGCCATGTAATTTAAGGTAATCTGAAATATTTAGGACTGACTTATTCCTTGCCACCCATTCTGAAACACACTGCAGCTCTTTGAAAGTGTTGCTGTCATTTCAGTTTCCGTGGTAGCTGACGTGTACAGTGTTGAGTCATCCGCATACAGACACACTGGCTTTACTCAAATGTTGTTGGCATGTCGTTGGGAAAGATTGAAAAAGGTAGGTGCCAAACAGCTGCCCTGGGGAATTCCTGATTCTACCTTGATTGTGTTGTACAGGCTTCCATTAAAGAACACTCTCTGTGTTCTGTTAGACAGGTAGCTCTGGGGCGGCAGGTAGCCTAGTGGTTAGAGCGGTAGGCCAGTAACCAAAAGGTTGCTGGATCGAATCCCGAGTTGACATGGTAAAACTCTGTCGTTCGGCCCCTGAACAAGGCAGTCCTAGGCAGTCATTGAAAATAAGAATTTGTTCTTAACCAACTTGCCTAGTTAAATAAAGGTTAGCTTTTTTAAAACTCTTTATCCACAATATAGCAGGGGGTGTAAAGCCATACATGTTTTCAGCAGCAGACTACGATCGATAATGTCAAAAGCCGCACTGAAGTCTAACAAAACAGCCCAAACAATATTTTTATCGTCATCAATTTCTCTCAGCCAATCAGTCATTTTTAAGTGCTGTGTTTATTGAATATCCTTCCCTGATCACAGCTTTCCTCAGCATTAGTTAATTAATTAACAGTGTCTAGAGTTTAGTTTGCCTGTTCAACAGTCTTGTAAAGATAGGGGGGTTAACTGGGACAGGCAATGTAATGTTTTAAGGATAAGTTTTTGTAAAACAAGCACCTTACATTGGATCATCTTGAAACTCTCTCTAAAGCTAACTTTCATCAAGGTTTTATATGGTCTATTGGTTTCCCTCGTTTCATTGGCAGAATCCTTTTTCAGTGTTATGATATTCATAACATCCATATCCACCAGTCTATCTTCCTGTCAACTAACAGAACTCCACTGGTTGTCCTGGTAACAGATACCAGTGGGCAGATCTATTGTATTTGTTCAAACTAAACTACAGCACTTACTTTGATGAGTCAAATCTGATCCTTTCATCTCTTCTCCTCCTCTCACAGTTCCACTCAGCCCCGTTGTTTTCCTGCAGTCCACCAGCATCACAGACAACCTCTTCATACCCAGCAGTAAGGTGCGACCGGGAGAGGCACGACACATGGACTCCGGGAGGCTGGAAGGGCTAGCGTTGTCCTGGTAACCATAAAGAGGGGACACAGATGCACATCATTATGGATGCTGATGTCACTGTTGTCATAAAGTGCTCTACAGAAACCCAGCCCAAGCCGATAAAGCAAGCTGTATGCTAGACCAGACCAAGCTGTATGCTAGACCAGACCAAGCTGTACCATCTGGTGTTCTGATCTGGAGAGACTCTTCTCTGCCTCGTCAGCATCAGGATGTTGTTGAGGCTCCCCAGAGGATCCATAATAGTCATGTCTCTTTCCTGTGTGAATGAGAACATCAAACAGATGGTAAACTTATGATCTTCTATTGCAATCACAGAGTCTTACAAGAGGCATTAATATGTCTAAAAAGGGCCTAAAATGGCAAATTTCATCTTGATTTCCTAAAAAAATACTTGTGATGCAAATGTAAAAGGGTTGTTCCACAAAATGGGTGCCTTTTTTTATATTTTAAGTAGAACATACACAGCAATATTGAATTTTAAAAGACTGTTATACTAGATGAGGGGAACTCCGCTCTCTCCACTGGCTTCCAGTTGAAGCTCGCATCCGCTACAAGGCCATGGTGATTGCCTACGGAGCTGTGAGGGGAACGGCACCTCAGTACCTCCAGGCTCTGATCAGGCCCTACACCCAAACAAGGGCACTGCGTTCATCCACCTCTGGCCTGCTCGCCTCCCTACCACTGAGGAAGTACAGTTCCCGCTCAGCCCAGTCAAAACTGTTCGCTGCTCTGGCCCCCCAATGGTGGAACAAACTCCCTCACGACGCCAGGACAGCGGAGTCAATCACCACCTTCCGGAGACACCTGAAACCCCACCTCTTTAAGGAATACCTAGGATAGGATAAAGTAATCCTTCTCACCCCCCCTTTAAGATTTAGATGCACTATTGTAAAGTGACTGTTCCACTGGATGTCATAAGGTGAATGCACCAATTTGTAAGTCGCTCTGGATAAGAGCGTCTGCTAAATGACTTAAATGTAATGTAAATGTAACTTTAATGTCTAACACATGGAGAATTCAATACTAATTCAATACTAATACTAATTGAAAAGTCGCAAAAGTATATGAACCAATGGCAGATCGACCATTTAACAATTCCTACAGTAAGAACGCCCATTAAAAACCCCACATTAGTTCAACAACTGCATAGTCTGTGTCCCTGTTTTTAAGACAGTACTCACTGGTGTCAATCGGATCTTCTGTCTCCTCCTTTTTCACTCTCAAAACGTCTTCCTCCTTCACGTTTATTAAGATAGCATCCTCTTCCTCACTAAAAGGTTCTTTCTCTTCTTTAACTATAACAGCCTCCTCTTCCTCCTTTTTAATTCTGAAAGATTCTTTCTCCGTACAGCAGACCTCCTCTTCATTAGCAAGGGAGGAGTAGTTCAGTGAGCTCATGGTCAGGGATGTTAGCTAGCTAGCTAGCATTAGCGACTAGCCAAGTGCTAACCTCAGTATCAATCTTTAACAAGTTTGCAAATTGAACAAGCACATTAGGTTAAAGTTCACCAGTAGATACATCAACCGAAATTTGTTTAAAACACTGAGATTAGCTAATGTACAATAACATGGTCTAAAGAATCAATCTTTCAGTTTTATGTTGTCTAACAAGCTACCGAGGTGGTTGTAAGAGTTGGCGCCTGTTCCTGAAGAAGTGTCCCGTCCAGTCCATTATACGTCATCAAGAAGCATCACCTGATAGACGCACATCGCCATCTGCTGACTGGAGTGGGTAACGCAGTTTGGAAACAATAGGTACTACACTTTTGTATTGGAAAGAACGTCATAATAATTTAACAATAAACTGATATATTTTCTCTTACGTCTTACAAATAATACTTTCCTGTACACAGACGTGGAAGCTTAAAATTAATATGTGGATGATGAATAAATACTTCTACGAATAGGTAGCGTGTTAAAACACATTTCTGTTAATACTCTGTTCATCAGCACTACTTCAAGGTCTCAGAGCAAGTGACGTCACCGATTGAAACGCTATTTCGCGCGCACCGCTAACTAAGCTAGCAGTTTCACATCCGTTACACCAACGGATCAACCTATTGTGTGTATTGAACATTCATACTGGACAGTTTTACCTATAGAGTAGCACCACCACCCATTCTCTTGAAGTCAAAGCCACAGTGTATTGTTGCTATCGGAGTTTTTGATTAATAATCCTATTCATTTCAAGCCCCACTAAGATGTCACCATACTATTCTTTTAAAGCCCCACGATGTAAGACATACATCATCAGAGTGGGCCTCCCATTTAAATGTAAACAATGGAGCAAATGCATCACATGTGAACATCACTTGATTATCAGAGGGGTGTGTTATGACATCAGATAGAACTACTCAGACATTCCAAATATCACTTGATTATCAGAGGGGTGTGTTATGACATCAGATAGAACTACTCAGACATTCCAAATATCACTTGATTATCGGAGGGGTGTATTATGACATCATATAGAACTACACAGACATTCCAAATCAGGCTTCATCCACATCATGAAGGTGGATATTGATCCAACCATTTCCAAAGTAATGACCGGGCTGATGGAAACAGGATATGCCTGTACACTTTTCTAAATGCCGACAGACGATTTGTTACTTCGTTTGACATGGTGGGGTCATTTTGTTTCAGTAAAAAATGTATAAACGAGAAGTGGCGGTCCTTTATGCGCAAATATTGATTTAATAACGATAATATCTTAGTTAACTTGGAGTCACGTGATGATATGTTGTGTGGTCTCCCACTACGATTTGAGAAACCATGCAGTTTATTAGGCTACAGATTAAATAAATGATGAACTTCACAGGGTGGTGAAAGTGCATGTGTTGAGCTTGATGCTCCTTTCCAATACATTTTGAGGGTCTTCATCTGGTGACATGATGATGATTGATGCTTGGTTGCCATTTGACAAATAAAATAATGTCGCTCTCATCCATAATAATCTGATCATGTAGGTAGCCTACTAGCACTGTATCTGTGAGCTGCTGGCTACAGTGCACGGGACAAGAGGACTTTTGCTATATAACTCAACGGTTTTTCAAAACCATCAGTAGAGTTGAAAATGCGATGGAAACCCATTTAAACTTGCATTTTTCATTCAGTACATGGGAATTCAACAGGAAAACATTTTTTTCCCGTGCACTACGTCATCACGCAAAAACTTTTATCCGCAATAAACCTGTTTTATGCAAACATTTCCCGTGGGAAAATGCGTATATTGTTTTATGCAGATTTGAGAATATTCACATGAAAATCTGTCGCAAATTACATATGGAATTTAGCTACTAATGTGGATATTGATCCAACACCTGCCGCTTATTCAAACCAGCCCACTGGGCACAGACCTCAGTTCAACATCTAGTTTCTCGTTACATTTCTTTGAAACGGATTTAGGTTGCCAGTTGTGTGAAAATAAGATGTTATTGGTCACATACACATGGTTAGCAGATGTTATTGGTCACATACACATGGTTATCAGATGTTATTGGTCACATACACATGGTTATCAGATGTTATTGGTCACATACACATGGTTAGCAGATGTTATTGGTCACATACACATGGTTAGCAGATGTTATTGGTCACATACACATGGTTAGCAGATGTTATTGGTCACATACACATGGTTAGCAGATGTTATTGGTCACATACACATGGTTAGCAGATGTTAATGCGAGTGTAGCGAAATGCTTGTGCTTCTAGTTCCGACCATGCAGTAATATCTAACAAGTAATATAACCTAACAATTCCACAACAACTACCTTATACACACAAGTGTAAAGGAATGAATACGAATATGCACATAAAATTACATAAATGAGTGATGGCCGAACGGCAAGATGCAGTAGATGGTATAGAGTACAGTATATACATATGAGATGAGTAATGTAGGGTATGAGAACATTATATAAAGTGGCATTATTTAGAGTGGCTAGTGATACATTTAATTACATCAAGGTGGCAAGATGCAGTAGATAGTATAGCGTACAGTATATACATATGAGATGAGTAATGTAGGGTATGTAAACATTATATATAAAGTGGTAATGATGTGTACATCCATTTTTCAATTATTAAAGTGGCTGGAGCTGAGTCATTATGTTGGCAGCAGCCACTCAATGTTAGTGATGGCTGTTTAACAGTCTGATGGCCTTGAGATAGAAGCTGTTTTTCAGTCTCTTGGTCCCCTTTTGATGCACCTGTACTGACCTCGCCTTCTGGATGATAGCGGGGTGAACTACCCTCTGGAGAGTCTTCCGGTTATGGGCGGAGCAGATGTCGTACCAGGCGGTGATACAGACCGACAGGATGCTCTCGATTGTGCATCTGTAAAAGTGTGTGAGTGTTTTTGGTGGCAAGCCGAATTTCTTCTTCCTGAACTGCGCCTTCTTCACCACACTGTCTGTGTGGGTGGACCATTTCAGTTTGTCCTTGATGTGTACGCTGAGGAACTCAAAACTCTCCACCCTCTCCACTACTGTCCCGTCAATGTAGATACGGGGCTGCTCCCTCTGCTGTTTCCGGAAGTCCACGATCATCTCCTTTGTTTTGTTGACATTGAGTGTGAGGTTATTTTCCTGACACCACACACCAAGGGCCCTCACCTCCTCCCTGTAGGCCACTGTAGTGTCGTCTGCAAACTTGATGATTGAGTTGGAGGCATGCATGGCCACTCAGTTGTGGGTGAACAGGGAGTACAGGAGAGGGCTGAGAACGCACCCTTGTGGGACCCAGTGTTGAGGATTAGCGGGGTGGAGATGATGTTACCTACCCTCACCACCTGGGAGCGGCCGGTCAGGAAGTCTAGGACCCAGTTGCACAGGGCAGGGTCGAGACCCAGGGTCGTCTGTGGAGACTGCCTACACTGACTACAGAAAGTTATGTTATACGGCCTACAGAATGTTATGTTATACTGCCTACAGGACGTTATGCTATACTGCCTACAGGACGTTATGCTATACTGCCTACAGGACGTTATGCTATACTGCCTACAGGACGTTATGCTATACTGCCTACAGGACGTTATGTTATACTGCCTACAGGAAGTTATGTTATACTGCCTACAGGAAGTTATGCTATACTGCCTACAGAATGTTATGCTATACTGCCTACAGGACGTTATGCTATCTTACCCATGTTCACAGGAGAGCCCACCTGCACTCAGCTGGTCAAGTGCCTTAACAGGAAAAGGATATGACATCACACAGGGAGAATGAGATGGCAGGAGCAATGGTGCCCTGTATGTCCAAGGATTCTCTGGGCCAGATTACTGTAAAAGCACTTTGTGACCACTGCTGAGATTTTTTTTAAAGGCCATAAAAATGTGCTTGATTGATTGTATAAATAGAAGTCCTATTACCAGTCAGATAGGAAGTAGCAGGGAGGCCCTATTACCAGTCAGGTAGGAAGTAGCAGTGAAGTCCTATTACCAGTCAGGTAGAAAGTAGCAGTGAAGTCCTATTACCAGTCAGGTAGGAAGTAGCAGTGAAGTCCTATTACCAGTCAGATAGGAAGTAGCAGTGAGGTCCTATTACCAGTCAGGTAGGAAGTAGCAGTGAGGTCCTATTACCAGTCAGGTAGGAAGTAGCAGTGAGGTCCTATTACCAGTCAGGTAGGAAGTAGCAGTGAAGTCCTATTACCAGTCAGATAGGAAGTAGCAGTGAAGTCCTATTACCAGTCAGGTAGGAAGTAGCAGTGAAGTCCTATTACATTTACATTTAAGTCATTTAGCAGACGCTCTTATCCAGAGCGACTTACAAATTGGTGCATTCACCTTATGACATCCAGTGGAACAGTCACTTTACAATAGTGCATCTAAAACTTAAGGGGGGGGGTGAGAGGGATTACTTATCCTATCCTAGGTATTCCTTAAAGAGGTGGGGTTTCAGGTGTCTCCGGAAGGTGGTGATTGACTCCGCTGTCCTGGCGTCGTGAGGGAGTTTGTTCCACCATTGGGGGCCAGGGCAGCGAACAGTTTTGACTGGGCTGAGCGGGAGCTGTACTTCCTCAGTGGTAGGGAGGCGAGCAGGCCAGAGGTGGATGAACGCAGTGCCCTTGTTTGGGTGTAGGGCCTGATCAGAGCCTGGAGGTACTGAGGTGCCGTTCCCCTCACAGCTCCGTAGGCAAGCACCATGGTCTTGTAGCGGATGCGAGCTTCAACTGGAAGCCAGTGGAGAGAACGGAGGAGCGGGGTGACGTGAGAGAACTTGGGAAGGTTGAACACCAGACGGGCTGCGGCGTTCTGGATGAGTTGAAGGGGTTTAATGGCAGAGGCAGGGAGCCCAGCCAACAGCGAGTTGCAGTAATCCAGACGGGAGATGACAAGTGCCTGGATTAGGACCTGCGCCGCTTCCTGTGTGAGGCAGGGTCGTACTCTGCGGATGTTGTAGAGCATGAACCTACAGGAACGGGCCACCGCCTTGATGTTGGTTGAGAAACGACAGGGTGTTGTCCAGGATCACGCCAAGGTTCTTGGCGCTCTGGGAGGAGGACACAATGGAGTTGTCAACCGTGATGGCGAGATCATGGAACGGGCAGTCCTTCCCCGGGAGGAAGAGCAGCTCCGTCTTGCCGAGGTTCAGCTTGAGGTGGTGATCCGTCATCCACACTGATATGTCTGCCAGACATGCAGAGATGCGATTCGCCACCTGGTCATCAGAAGGGGGAAAGGAGAAGATTAATTGTGTGTCGTCTGCATAGCAATGATAAGAGAGACCATGTGAGGTTATGACAGAGCCAAGTGACTTGGTGTATAGCGAGAATAGGAGAGGGCCAAGAACAGAGCCCTGGGGGACACCAGTGGTGAAGAGCGCGTGGTGAGGAGACAGAACGACAAATAGCTGGCTAGCGAACCTAGAAAATCGCTCTAGACTACACAATTATCTTTGATACAAAGATTATCGGCTATGTAGCTAGCTATGTAGCTAGCTACGATCAAACAAATCAAACCGTTGTACTGTAATGAAATGAAGTGAAAATGTGATACTACCTGTGAATGCGACCGGGTAGTTGAGTTCTATACAGAAGACGTTGGCTAGCGTTGGCTAGCTAGCAGAGTCTCCTACGTTAAGGACGACAAATAGCTGGCTAGCTAACCTCGGTAAATTAAGATAATCACTCTAAGACTACACACTCTACACACTCTAAACCTAAACAACACAATTATCTTGGATACGATGATACGAAGGCAGCAAAGACAGCTATGTAGCTAGCTAACACTACACTAATCAAGTCGTTCAGTTGAGTGTAATAGTTTCTCCAGTGCAGCTAATCAGTGGATGTTAGCTAGCTGGCTAGTGAAGACTACGTTAGGACGGCGAAATACGATAATTACGCAATTATCTTTGATACAAAGACGGCTATGTAGCTAGCTGAGAAGAAATTGCTAAGATTAGACAAATCAAACCGTTGTGCTATAATGAAATATAATGAAAAAGTTATACTACCCGCGGGAGCGAAGTGCAGATGCGACCACTCGCTCCAACCGGAACCGGAAGGCGATTACCAGTCAGGTAGGAAGTAACAGTGAAGTCCTATTACCAGTCAGATAGGAAGTAGCAGTGAAGTCCTATTACCAGTCAGGTAGGAAGTAGCAGTGAAGTCCTATTACCAGTCAGGTAGGAAGTAGCAGTGAAGTTCTATTACCAGTCAGATAGGAAGTAGCAGTGAAGTCCTATTACCAGTCAGGTAGGAAGTAGCAGTGAAGTCCTATTACCAGTCAGATAGGAAGTAGCAGTGAAGTCCTATTACCAGTCAGGTAGGAAGTAGCAGTGAAGTCCTATTACCAGTCAGGTAGGAAGTAGCAGTCCTACTACTACACAAAATGTCCCCTGTCATTGGATTTAGGTTGCCAGTTCGGTGAAAATAAAAATACCTGTGTTCATGGCTTTTTACAAATCCAATCAGTTTTCCACAATAATCAAACACCACATAGATTTGTTTTGTTGAAATGACGTGGAAACAAAGTTAATTCAACCAGTGGGAGGCTTGTAAATGACCCCAGGAAAATAAAACAAAGAACTCTTCATTGAGACAATGATAAACAGCAATCCGTGGGAGAATTGTGGTGGATATTATAAAATAAGGATCTGCTGGAGTCCAAGTCAAACCAAGATTCTTTATTTCTGAGCTCAGAGAGAATAACAGAGTTACACAGCGCAGTGTAGACAGTCTGAATTCCTGAAGCATTGAGTGATTAGCACATATCTTTATAGTTTCCTGTTCCTGGGAGGGACTTTATTCATACAAAAGACGGAGATGCAGCTGGTTTGCAACGCAGGATGATACTCCCAGGAACAGGAGATTATAATAGGTCAGTTTCACAAGGTTAGTCACATACTCAGATATGTGGACACATACAATTAACATTTTGCATTACAGACACTGTGAACATTTTAATGTCATTAAATCATCAGTGGGCCAACAATGTAAATGTCAACAATGGAGCAAATGCATCACATCCAAATATCACTTGATTATCTGTAGTGCTGGACAAATGACACAGCCCAGATAAACACACACAGTCAGAGTTTAAAAAAGGACCATTTAAACACATGGAATCTGATTTACTCTATATACTCCATATTCAATTCATATTTTCCAATAAAAACATACAACTATATGTTTACGTATACTTTGTACAATTCAATTTCATACGTTAAAAACAGGTAAACACATTCTCAATCAACAATATAAGACAATTGGAGCACTGTGTACGTTCTCTGATGAATTTTAAGTCAATGTGATGTAAAATATAAATCTACACACCAGAATAATGTGATGTTAAATATCAATATTCACACTGGGAGAAGTAATTATTCTCTCCTGTGTGGATTCTCACGTGACTTTTAAGTGACTGTGATGAGAAATATGTCTTCCCACAGTCTAAGCATTTGTAAAACTTCTACCCTGTGTGTATTCTCTCATTTTTGTTCCAAGAAACTTTTCTGTTTAAAACATTTTTCACACTGGCAACACCCCTGTGTGTATTCTCTCATGTTTTTTACGATCCCCTGACTGGTTGAAGCACTTTCCACACTGGGAGCAGTGGTAAGGCTTCTCCCTGTGTGTATTCTCTCGTGTCTTTTCAGACTCCCTAACTGGTTAAAACTCTTCCCACACTGGGAGCAGTGGTAAGGCTTCTCCCCTGTGTGTATTCTCTCGTGATGTTTCAGGGACCTTATTAGGTTAAAACACTTGCCACACTGAGAGCAGTGGTAAGGTCTCTCTCCTGTGTGTATTCTCTCATGATTTTTGAATTCCCTAAATGGTTAAAAGTCTTTCCACACTGGGAGCAGTGGTAAGGTTTCTGCCCTGTGTGTATACGCTCATGATATTTGAGGGAGTGTAACCGATTAAAACTCTTCCCACACTGGGAGCAGTGGTAAGGCTTCTCCCGGTGTGTATTATCTCATGTTGCTTCAAGGCCCCTAGCAGGATAAAACACTTGCCACACTGAGAGCAACGGTAAGGTTTCTCCCCTGTGTGTATTCTCTCGTGTATTTTCATGTTACCTGCCTGGCTAAAACTCTTTCCACACTGGGAACAGTGGTAAGGCTTCTCCCCTGTGTGTATTCTCTCGTGTAGTTTCAGCGCCCCCAAATTGTTACAACCCTTTCCACACTGGGAGCAGTGGTAAGGCTTCACCCCTCTGTGTATTCTCTCGTGTCGTTCCAGCTTCCCCAAATCATTAAAACGCTTTCCACACTGGGAACACTGGTGTCTTCTTGCTGGTTTGGACATCCCTGGCTCTGGTTCCTCTGAGTCTGGTCTTTCTCCTGCCAAAGACAGTGTTAAAAAAAATAGAGACCCAAATGAAACCTCCACATGATGAAACAACAGTGTTACGAGAGTAAATCCGAATCAGATCTCTCTGTTTTAACAATCTTAGTATGATTTTAAAACAAATGTAGAGCTTCCTGGTAATTACTGATATGTTTACACTACTTATTTTAGTCATCCTGTTTTACAAGTCAGAACACAAACTAAACAGTTCTAGGACACAGACGTCGCTGGATTCCAATCGAGCAGGAAGTTCTAAATATATAACTTTCATAGCTGTATGATACAGAATGCGACCTACACACTTCCTTAACTTCTTCGATATAGGGGGCGCTTATATGGCTGTTAATGCGCCAGGAATGAGCCTACACTTTCTGTCGTTTCCCCAAGGTGTCTGCAGCATTGTGACGTATTTGTAGGCATATCATTGGAAGATTGACCATAAGAGACTACATTTACCAGGTGCCCGCTTGGTGAAAAGGTAAATGATTTTATTTGAATGCTTTTCTTGTTTTTGTGAAAATGTTGCCTGCTGAATGCTAGGCTTAATGATGTGCTAGCTATCAATACTCTTAAACAAATGCTTGTGTAGCTATGGTGGAAAAGCATATTTTGAAAATCTGAGATGACAGTGTTGTTAACAAAAGGCTAAGCTTGTGAGCCAATATATTTATTTCATTTCATTTGCGATTTTCATGAATAGTTAACGTTGCGTTATGGTAATGAGCTTGAGGCTGTGATTATGCTCCCGGATACGGGATTGCTCGACGCAAGAAGTTAAACATAAAATAACTAAAGAAGTAATTTTGTGTGATAGTCAAAAACTTGGTTTTTACATCAAAGACACAAAGCACATCAGTAACATCTCTCAGTTGTTGAAAGGGTTTGACACCTGCTGTTTAAATGGACCGATTTCTTATTTAGACGTTCACAGGTTTTCAACATTTTGACTATCGCTGATGTCATATTTTGGGTAAAGTAAAAAATAAGGTGAAATATTTGGAAAGATGTTCCTAAAACTGATAGTAACTACAATAAACAAATTATAAACGCAACATGTAAAGTGTTGGATGTTTAATGAGCTGAAACAAAAGAAAGCATAATTTTTTTCATCCCTGTTAGTTAACATTTATTCTCTGCCAAGATAATCCATCCTCCTGACAGGTGTGGCATATCAAGAAGCTGATTGAACAGCTTTATTATTACACAGGTGCACCTTGTAATACTTTTTATCGAACATCGAACAGCTTTGATGGGTACTCTCTCATCTGTGTCTATGGGACTGAGTTGGGCCTCTGGAGCTTGAGCTGACAATTGATTCATGACTTACTGATAAAAAACCTACAGCCAGGTTGAGGGGTTAAAACAACACCAGGTGCAGATGACCACAGGATGAACCCAGGATGGGTTGTGATGCCCCCCAATCAGCATGGGAGGGGTGGAACCAGCCCTGACTAAGCATTTATAAGAGCTCTGTTTTTCATTCAAGGTTAAGCTCTCAGCAACATACTCAAGAGTGTGGGGTCAACAGCTTCATTATTTCAATAATTAATCAATATTAAATTAAAAATGATTGTTTGAAGAAATAACAAAGTCTCTCTCAGTATGATGAATTTCCATGACAATGCCCGCTGCGACAATTTATTTTATTTAGACGTTCACAAATTTTGTACATTTTGACTATCACAAATGTCATGATATTTTGTGTAAAGAAAAAAATAATTTTGTGGTAGATGTTGCTACAAAATATATAAAACACAACATGTAAAGTGTTGGTCCCATGTTTCATGAACTGAAATAAAAGACCCCAGAATTTTTCCATAAGCAAAGGAGCTTATTTCTCAAAAATATTGTGCACAAATTTGTTTACATTCCTACATTTACATTTACATTTAAGTCATTTAGCAGACGCTCTTATCCAGAGCGACTTACAAATTGGTGCATTCACCTTATGACATCCAGTGGGACAGTCACTTAACAATAGTGCATCTAAAACTTAGGGGGGGTGGGGTGAGAGGGAGGGTGGGGTGAGAGGGGTGAGAGGGAAACATTCCTGTTAGTGAACATTTCTCCTTTGCCAAGATAATTAATCAACCTGACAGGTGTGGGGAAAAACGAATTCTGATTGGCTGGGCCTGGCTCCGCAATGGGTGGGCTTATGCCCTCAAGGGCCCACCAATTGCTGCTCCCTGCCCAGTCATGTAAAGTCCATAGATTATGGCCTAATTTATTCCTTTACAATGACTGACTCAAAATAACTGTAAATTGTTGAAATTGTTGTTTATATTTTCGTTCAGTATACACACACAGTGCATTCATTAAGGATCCAGACCCCTTCAACTTTTCCAAAATTTGTTATATTTCAGCATTAGTCTAAAATTCAAAAAAAAAATCCCCCTCGCCAAACTAAACTCATCAAAAAAAAGAACATCCTCTCATTGTCAACTGCGTTTATTTTCAGCAAACTTAAGATCGATCCAACAGGTCCCAGACGTGCTCAATTGGATTGAGATCCGGGCTCTTCGCTGGCCATGGCAGAACACTGACATTCCGCTCTTGCAGGAAATCACACACAGAACGAGCAGTTTGGCTGGTGGCATTGTCATGCTGGAGGGTCATGTCAGGATGAGCCTGCAGGAAGGGTACCACGTGAGGGAGGAGGATGTCTTCCCTGTAACACACAGCGTTGAGATTGCCTGCAATGACAACAAGTTCAGTCTGATGATGCTGTGACACACCGCCCCTTCACCTCCAAATCGATCCCGCTCCAGAGTACAGGCCTCGGTGTAATGCTCATTCCTTCGACGATAAACGCGAATCCAACCATCACCCCTGGAGACAAAACCGTGACTTGTCAGTGAAGAGCACTTTTTGCCAGTCTTGTCTAGTCCAGTGACGGTGGGTTTGTGCCCAGAGGTGACGTTGTTGCCGGTGATGTCTGGTGATGACCTGCCTTTCAACAGGCCTACAAGCCCTCCGTCCAGCCTCTCTCAGCCTATTGCGGACAGTCTGAGCACTGATGGAGTGATTGTGCATTCCTGGTGTAACTTGGGCAGTTGTTGTTGCCATCCTGTACCTGTCCCGCAGGTGTGATGTTCGGTTGTACCGAGCCGGGGCAGGTGTTATTACACTGGCACTGCGAGGATGATAAGCTGTCCATCCTGTCTCCCTGTAGCGCTGTCTTAGGTGTCTCACAGTACGGACATTGCAATTTATTGTCCTGGCCACATCTGCAGTCCTCATGCCTCCTTGTAGCATGCCTAAGGCACGTTCACGCAGATGAGCAGGGATCCTGAGCATCTTTCTTTTGGTGTTTCCAGAGTCAGTAGAAAGGCCACTTTAGTGTCCTAAGTTTTCATAACTGTAAACTTAATTGCCTACCATCTGCAATGCTGTTTGTGTCTTAACGACCGTTCCACAGGTGCATGTTCATTAATTGTTTATGGTTCATTGAACAAGCACGGGAAACAGCGTTTAAACCTGTTAGGGATAAGGGGCAGCATTTTCACTTGAATTAATTGCGTGCCCATAATGAACTGCATCCTACTCTGTCCTAGATGCTAATATATGCATATTATTATTACGATTGGATAGAAAACAGATGTCAACAGTCAGTAGAACGTGGAATGAAGCCTCTCGTGTGATGTGGGACTTGATGGAAGGGGAATGAGTCAGTGGTCTGTCAGAATGCCCGTTCCTGGTTGCGCACATTACTGTTGATATCGCGTTCCATTACTCTGCAGACAAAAACGAATGCTCTGGTTGGAACGTTATTGGATATATATGATAATAACATCCTGAAGATTGATTCTCTACTTAGTTTGACCAGTTTATTTGACCTGGAATATAACTTTTTGAAGTTTTTGTCCGAGTTCGCCTGGACCAGCGCCAGCTTTTGGACATGTGAACTAACCGTGCTAGCAAAAGTAGCTAATTGGACACTAGTAATGGACATTATGGAACAAAACAATGATTTATTGTGGAACTCGGACTCCTTGCACTGCATTCTGATGAAATATCAAAGGTAAGGGAATATTTATGACGTAATTTCGTATTTCTGTTGACTCCATGGCGGAGAAAGTCTTAGCGCCGTTTTAGATTATTGCATAGTATGCTTTTTTCGTAACATTTTTTAAAAATCTGACACAGCGGTTGCATTAAGAACCAGTGTATCTTTAATTATATGTAAAACATGTATCTTTCGTCAAAGTTTATGATGAGTATTTCTGTTATCTGGCGTAGCTCTCTGTAATTACTCTGGATATTTTGGAGGCATTTCTGAACATGGCGTCAATGTAAACCGAGATTTGTGGATATAAATATGCACATTATCGAACAAAACATAAATGTATTGAGTGTCATCTGATGAAGATTATCAAAGGTTAGTGATTAAACCCGTTACAATGAAGATCAGTGATGTTATTTGGAATTTTACAAATAATCTTTTTAAGACAAGGTCCTGAAAAAGATCCGTAATTGTTTTTGCTGAATTTATTTTGTATATGTTGAAGTTTTTTTTCTTTCTCAGACATAAATAAACAACTCCAGGTGAAAGACAAAGGCCATAGCTGTAATAAAATAACAAATTAACTGGCAAAGCAGCAGAGAGAGGCCCGCATCCATCAACGTCACGAGTCACGTTTTTGCAGCCGTTTCAGTACAGCACTACAGGGAGAGAGAATCCACGGGACTAGTTTCAATGTTTGGAATCACTTAGGAGTTTCTGGATTTTGGGTAAACTTCTCCTTTAAAGCATCAGACTCCATAGTAATTCATCATCAGATGCTACAAGCCTCCTTTAAGACTCCATAATGTTTCATCATTAGATGCTACAGTCCTCCAACCTGTTTGGGATAGGGGCCAGCATTTTCACATTCAGATGAAAAGCGTGCCCAGAGTAAACTTCCTGCTCCTCAGGCCCAGAAGCTAATATATGCATCTTATTATGCATATTGGAAAGAAATACTCTGAAGTTTCTAAAACTGTTTAAATGATGTCTGTGAGTATAACAGAACTCTTATGGCAGGCAAAAACCTAAGAAAAATCCAACCAGGAAGTGGGAAATCTGAGGTTTGTCGTTTTTCAACTCATTGCCTATCGAATATACATTGTCTTTGGGGTCATATTGCACGTCCTTCGGTGTCCACTAGATGTCAACAGTCTTTAGAATGTTGTTTGAGGCTTCTACTGTGAAGGAGGGGGGAATAAGCGCTGTTTCAACCAGAGGTCTGCCAGAGTAGCATGAGCTGATCACGCGCTTACACGTGAGAGTGACCTGCGTTCCATTGCAATTCTAAAGACAAAGGATTCTCTGGTTGGAACATTGTTGAAGATATGTTCACAACATCCTAAAGATAGATTCTACACATCGTTTGACATGTTTCTACGAATTGTAATATATCTTTTTGAATTTTTCATCTGAACTTTCACCTGGACTTGCCCGCGCCTAGTGAGTTTGGATTTGTTTACCAAACGCTTTAACAAAAGGAGGTATTTGGACATAAATGATGGACTTCATCAAACAAACAAAAAACATTTATTGTGGAACTGGGATTCCTGGGAGTGAATTCTGATGAAGATCATCAAAGCTAAGTGAATATTTATAACGCCATTTCTGACTCCACAACATGGCGGGTATCTGCATGGCTTGTTGTTGTGTCTGAGCGCCATACTCAGATTATTGCATGGTTTGCTTTTTCCGTAAAGCTTTTTTGAAATCTGACACAGCGGTTGCATTAAGGAGAAGTATATCTATAATTCTGTGCATAATACTTGTATCTTTTATTAAAGTTAATATGAGTATTTCTGTAACTTGATGTGGATCTCTGAAAATTCGCCGGATTTTTTCGAGGCACAACATAACTGACCATAAAGCGCCAATGTAACCTGAGATTTTTGGATATATATATGAACTTTTTTGAACATAACATACATGTATTGTGTAACATGAAGTCCTATGAGTGCCATCTGATGAAGATCAAAGGTTAGTGATTAATTTTCTCTATGTTTGCTTTTTGTGACTCCTCTCCTTGGCTGGAATATGGCTGTGTGTGTTTGTGACGAGGCTCTGATCTAACATAATTATATGGTGTACTTTCGCTGTAAAGCTTTTTTGAAATCGGACACGATGGGGAGATTAACAACAGGTTAAGCTTTAATTTGGTGTATTGCACTTGTGAATGCATGAAAGTTACATATTTCAAAAAATATTTTTGAATTTCGCGCTCTGCCTTTTCAGCGGAATGTTAGCCATAAGAAGTTCAGACTCCATAATGTTTCATCATTAGATGCTACAGTCCTCCTTTAAGACTCCATAATATTTCATCATTAGATGCTACAGTCCTCGTTTAAGACTCCATAATGTTTCATCATTAGATGCTACAGTCCTCCTTTAAGACTCCATAATGTTTCATCATTAGATGCTATAGGCCTCCTTTAAGACTCCATAATGTTTCATCATTAGATGCTACAGGCCTCCTTTAAGACTCCATAATGTTTCATCATTAGATGCTACAGGCCTCCTTTAAGACTCCATAATGTTTCATCATTAGATGCTACAGGCCTCCTTTATACTCCATGTTTAGAATGTGTCTGGAAGCGCTACTCTATTCTACTCTCATCCTTTCAGTTTTAATAATATTTAATAATAATGTTATAATAGGTAATAACTAACTTTAATAACTAGGGTTAATACCTGCCTGGCGCCCCAACAAAATATTTCTTTACCCCCCTCTAACAATACCTGCTACAGAATTAGCATAGTAGGCCATGTAATTTAAGGTAATCTGAAATATTTAGGACTAACTTATTCCTTGCCACCCATTCTGAAACTCACTGCACCTCTTTGTAAGTGTTGCTGTCATTTCAGTTTCCGTGGTAGCAGACGTGTACAGTGTTGAGTCATCCACATACAGACACACTGGCTTTACTCAAATGTCGTTGGCATCTTTGATGAAAACCTGCTCCAGAGCAGAACCTGTTGCTTGAACAGAGCTCTGAGTAGAGGGTCTGAATACTTAGGTAAATGTAATATTTCAGTTTTGTATAAAAAAAAAATTAATTAGCAAAAATATCAAACAAAAATGTTTTTGCTTTGTCAGTATGGGGTATTGTGTTTATAGAATAAGGTCAGTATGGGGTATTGTGTTTATAGAATAAGGTCAGTATGGGGTATTGTGTTTATAGAATAAGGTCAGTATGGGGTATTGTGTTTATAGAATAAGGTCAGTATGGGGTATTGTGTTTATAGAATAAGGTCAGTATGGGGTATTGTGTTTATAGAATAAGGTCAGTATGGGGTATTGTGTTTATAGAATAAGGTCAGTATGGGGTATTGTGTTTATAGAATAAGGTCAGTATGGGGTATTGTGTTTATAGAATAAGGTCAGTATGGGGTATTGTGTTTATAGAATAAGGTCAGTATGGGGTATTGTGTTTATAGAATAAGGTCAGTATGGGGTATTGTGTTTATAGAATAAGGTCAGTATGGGGTATTGTGTTTATAGAATAAGGTCAGTATGGGGTATTGTGTTTATAGAATAAGGTCAGTATGGGGTATTGTGTTTATAGAATAAGGTCAGTATGGGGTATTGTGTTTATAGAATAAGGTCAGTATGGGGTATTGTGTTTATAGAATAAGGTCAGTATGGGGTATTGTGTTTATAGAATAAGGTCAGTATGGGGTATTGTGTTTATAGAATAAGGTCAGTATGGGCTATTGTGTTTATAGAATAAGGCTGTAATCTAACAAAACGAGGAAAAAGTCAAGGGGTCTGAATACTTTCCGGAGGCACTGTACTCTCTTCGTTAGGGGCGGAGTCTAGGGAGATCCAATCAAACAACATCTGTCACGAAACAGCAAATAGCAGACGACTCCACTTCCTATATAAGGGACATAGTCGCTCCCATCTTCACATCTAAGTACATGTTATTCTTCCATGTGTGAAAGGTAACCTGGTGAATATCATAGAATCAGGGTTCTGTTAGGTAACCTGGTGAATATCATAGAATCAGGGTTCTGTTAGGTAACCTGGTGAATATTATAGAATCAGGGTTCTGTTAGGTAACCTGGTGAATATCATAGAATCAGGGTTCTGTTAGGTAACCTGGTGAATATCATAGAATCAGGGTTCTGTTAGGTAACCTGGTGAATATTATAGAATCAGGGTTCTGTTAGGTAACCTGGTGAATATCATAGAACCAGGGTTCTGTTAGGTAACCTGGTGAATATCATAGAATCAGGGTTCTGTTAGGTAACCTGGTGAATATCATAGAACCAGGGTTCTGTTAGGTAACCTGGTGAATATCATAGAACCAGGGTTCTGTTAGGTAACCTGGTGAATATCATAGAATCAGGGTTCTGTTAGGTAACCTGGTGAATATCATAGAACCAGGGTTCTGTTAGGTAACCTGGTGAATATCATAGAATCAGGGTTCTGTTAGGTAACCTGGTGAATATCATAGAACCAGGGTTCTGTTAGGTAACCTGGTGAATATCATAGAATCAGGGTTCTGTTAGGTAACCTGGTGAATATCATAGAACCAGGGTTCTGTTAGGTAACCTGGTGAATATCATAGAATCAGGGTTCTGTTAGGTAACCTGGTGAATATCATAGAACCAGGGTTCTGTTAGGTAACCTGGTGAATATCATAGAACCAGGGTTCTGTTAGGTAACCTGGTGAATATCATAGAATCAGGGTTCTGTTAGGTAACCTGGTGAATATCATAGAACCAGGGTTCTGTTAGGTAACCTGGTGAATATCATAGAACCAGGGTTCTGTTAGGTAACCTGGTGAATATCATAGAATCAGGGTTCTGTTAGGTAACCTGGTGAATATCATAGAACCAGGGTTCTGTTAGGTAACCTGGTGAATATCATAGAATCAGGGTTCTGTTAGGTAACCTGGTGAATATCATAGAATCAGCGTTCTGTTAGGTAACCTGGTGAATATCATAGAATCAGGGTTCTGTTAGGTAACCTGGTGAATATCATAGAATCAGGGTTCTGTTAGGTAACCTGGTGAATATCATAGAATCAGGGTTCTGTTAGGTAACCTGGTGAATATCATAGAATCAGGGTTCTGTTAGGTAACCTGGTGAATATCATAGAATCAGGGTTCTGTTAGGTAACCTGGTGAATATTATAGAATCAGGGTTCTGTTAGGTAACCTGGTGAATATTATAGAATCAGGGTTCTGTTAGGTAACCTGGTGAATATCATAGAATCAGGGTTCTGTTAGGTAACCTGGTGAATATTATAGAATCAGGGTTCTGTTAGGTAACCTTCCGTTCTATTTCAATGACTTGTTAGTCTCTCACTTTGGGGATATAGTCAACAGCCATAGAGCTCATATACTCTCTGATGCCAAGTCTAGACAGGATCATCCCGCAGGTCCCCACTCTACTCACCGTATGTGTAGTGATGTCCAGTCAGTAGAACCTCATGAAGGTACATCACCACAACATGCTGCATTACAGATCTCTTGAACAAAGATGCCTTTGAACAAGGCCTATGATGTAGCCATACCTCTGGTGGATTGAGCCATCAAGCCCTCTGGAGGTGTCAGATCCTTGCTGTAGAACCTCATGAAGGTACGGGGGTGGAACTCATTATACGGATGTAATGGCTAAAGTAAAAAGGTTTTAAACAAGATAAATCTCATTTCTATTCTTTCCAGCGGCTCCAACAGCAGAAATGGCCTCAAGCACAAGATAAAAATCCCAGGATGGGACGAGCTGTTTGGGTACCGGGAGGTGACCCTTCATAAAACAACAGATCAGGGGGTTCCACTGTATCGTTGTTGCAGCCTAAATGGCCAAACACACCTTTAGAGTTGAAAAGGCTTCCCTTCCTCAGAAAGCAGCTCTGAAACAGAGCAACAAAGGGACTGATTTGTTTCTGATCTCAGCATCTGTTAAATACACAGACCCCTTATTGTGCTGTAGTGAGTGTGTGGCTCTAGCACTCTGAATAGAGTTCATTATCAAGGAGGACGGTCACGTGTGTTGAGAAGTAGAGGATCACTAGTTTGAGTCCAGTATGGGAACAGAGGAGGAAACTAAACTGTTAGCAGCACACTGGCGTCATTTACACATGAAATCAATAAAGTTAATAATTTCCAAATGAAACCATGTTCTTTAAGGTCTATATAGTATATATATTAAACCATGTTCTTTAAGGTCTATATAGTATATATATATATATATATATTAAACCATGTTCTTTAAGGTCTATATAGTATATATATATATTAAACCATGTTCATTAAGGTCTATATAGTATATATATATATATATTAAACCATGTTCTTTAAGGTCTATATAGTATATATATATATATATTAAACCATGTTCTTTAAGGTCTATATAGTATATATATATATTAAACCATGTTCTTTAAGGTCTATATAGTATATATATATTAAACCATGTTCTTTAAGGTCTATATAGTATATATATATTAAAGCATGTTCATTAAGGTCTATATAGTATATATATATTAAACCATGTTCTTTAAGGTCTATATAGTATATATATATTCAACCATGTTCTGTTAAGGTCTGTATGTTGGAGTTCAGGCTTCATTTGACCTGATAAAGTAGGAAATTAATTTAATTTTGTCCATTACAGAGATGGAGGCCAAGACAACAAAAAAAGAAGCTTGTTTTAAAATATATATTTGCCAGTTTAACAAGTCCTGTAGATCAAATGTTAATGAAGCAATACAGACCACATTGAAGTGTCTGGGGTTTAGTTTGCCTCTTCTAGAGTCTAGTAAAGAGAGGGGGGATGACTGGGACAGGCAATGTAACAGCCATAATGTATTTAGGGAAGGTTTCTGGAAAACAAGCACCTTACATTGGTTCATTTTGAAACTTTCTCTCTAAAACTAACTTTCATCAAGGTTTTATATGGTCTATTGGTTTCTCTCTTTTCATTGGCAGAATCCTTTTTCAGTGTTATGATATTCATAACATCCATATCCACCAGTCTATCTTCCTGTCAACTAACATAACTCTGCTGGTTGTCCTGGTAACAGATACCAGTGGGCAGATCTATTTTATTTGTTCAAACTAAACTACAGCACTTACTTAGATCAGTCAAATCTGATGCTTTCTTCTCTTCTCCACCTCTCACTGTTTCACTCAGCCCCGTTGTTTTCCTGCAGTCCACCAGCAGCACAAACAATCTCTTCATACCCAGCAGTAAGTTGCTACTGGGAGAGACCCGACATGGGGACTCCGGGAGAGAGGAAGAGCTAGTGTTGTCCTGGTAACCATAAAGAGGGGACACAGACGCATATCATTAATGTCACTGTTGTCATAAAGTGCTTTACAGAAACACAGCCCAGACCCAGAGAGAGCAAGCTGTATGCTAGACCAGACCAAGCTGTATGCTAGACCAGACCAAGCTGTACCATCTGGTGTTCTGATCTGGAGAGACTCTTCTCTTCCTCGTCAGCATCAGGATGTTGTTGAGGCCCCCCAGAGGATCCACGATAGTCATGTCTCTCTCCTGTGTGAACAAGAACATCAAACAGATAGTGAACTTATGACCTTCTATTAAAATCATAGGGTCTTAGACGAGGCATTAGTCGCTCTAAACAGGCCCTAAAATGCAAATGTTAAAGGGTAGTTCCACAAAATGGGTGCCTTTTTGCGTCCCTTTGATAATTAAAGTTTAAATTATGCTCCAATATTGCATTTTAAAAGCCTGTTATACTAGATGAGATGCACTTTAATGTAGACCACGTGGAGAATTTAATAAATCTAATTTAAAAGATCCAAAAATATATGTACCAAAGGCAGATTGACCCTTTAACAATTTATAAAGTACTGAATAACATATTCAAGTGTAGAACTTCAGTAGAATGTCCCTTAAAACCCCACATTAGTTCAACAACTGCATAGTTTGTGTCCCTGTTGAAGACAGTACTCACTGGTGTTAATCAGATATGCTGTCTCCTCCTCTTTCACTCTCAAAACGTCTTCCTTCTTCACCTCTTCTGCGAGAGCATCCTCTTCCTCTCTAAAATGTTCTTCCTCAATAACATCATCTTCTTCTTTCACGACAATGTTTAGCCCCAAAGCTTCATTCTGCATACAGCAGACCTCTTCTTTAGCAGGGGAGGAGTAGTTTAGTGAACTCATGGTCCGGGATGTTAGCTAGTTAGCATTAGCGACTAGCCTAGTGCTAGGCTCAGTATCAATATTTAACAACTTTGCAAATTGAACAAGCAAAATAGGTTAAAGTTAACCAGTTGATATGTCAAATGAACTGCGTTAACAGCACAGAGATTAGCTAATGTACAATAACATGGTCTAAAGAATCAATCTTTCAGTTTTATGTTGGCTAGCAGGCTACCGAGGTGGTTGTAAGAGTTGGCGCCTGTTCCTGAAGAAGTGTCCCGTCCAGTCCATTATACGTCACGCAAGTAGCATCACCTGAAAGACGCTCATCGCCATCTGCTGGCTGGAGTGGGTAACGCAGTTTGGAAACAATAGTTACTACACTTTTTGCATTGGATAGAGCATCATAATAATTTAACAATAAGCTGATATATTTTCTCTTACGTCTTACAAATAATTATTTCCTGTACACCGAAGTAGAAGCTTAATGAATTTGTAAATGATGAATAAATACTGTGTTTTAATACACATTTGCTCTGTTCATTTTTCACATTCGTTTTTATCTAAATGTGACGGTACTAATCCCTTAAAGCTACGCTCTTTAAGATACAAATCATCCTGTACAGCTTCTACCCCCAAGCCATAAGCCTGCTGAACAGCTTCTACCCCCAAGCCATAAGCCTGCTGAACAATTAATTAAATGGCCACCAGACTATTTACATTGACCCCTCCATTTGTTTTGTCCACTGCTGCTACTCACTGTTTATTATCTATGAAATGTCACTTCACCCCTACCTACATGTACAAACTACCTCGACTAACCTGTACCCCCGCACATTGACTCGGTACCAGTAGCCCCTGTATATAGCCTTGTTATTGTTATTTTATTGTGTTACTTTTATTATTTTTTACTTTAGTTCATTTGCTCAAATTTTCTTAACTCTTCTTGAACTCTATTGTTAGTTAAAGGGCTTGTAAGTAAACATTTCACTGTAAGGTCTACACTTGTTGTATTTGGCGCATATGACAAATACATTTTGATTTTATTTGACAAATTCAAGTATGTTTATCCCGTTTTTTTCTGTTTAAGAAACCTTTGTCAACAGAATCGTCAGAATGAATACACCACAGTTCACTTTCATAACAGCCACGTTGTATTCCTTCTCTCCTCCTCTCACCAGACCAATTTGATGCAGTGTACAGCGTATGATCTGAGCATGAACAGGCTGACCCCCACCCCTTCAACCTCTGCAGCAATGCTGGCAGCACTCATACGTCTATTTCCCAAAGACAACCTCTGGATATGACGCTGAGCACGTGAACTCAACTTCTTTGGTCGACCATGGCGAGGCCTGTTCTGAGTGGAACCTGTCCAGTTAAACCTCTGTATGGTCTTGTCCACCGCGCTGCAGCTCAGTTTCAGGGTCTTGGCAACCTTCTTATAGCCCAGGCCTTCTTTTTTTTCAGATCCTCAGAGAGTTCTTTGCCTACAGGTGCCACGTTGAACTTCCAGTGACCAGTCAGTATGAGGGAGTGTGAGAGCGATGACACCAAATTTAACACACCTGCTCCCCATTCACACCTGAGACCTTGTAACACGAACGAGTTACATGACACCGGGGAGGTTGGCTTATTGGGCCCAATTTGGACATTTTCACTTAGGGGTGTACTCACTTTTGTTGCCAGCGGTTTAGACATTAATAGCTGTGTGTTGAGTTATTTTGAGGGGACAGCAAATTTACACTGTTTTACAAGCTGTACACTCACTACTTTACATTTTAGCAAAGTATCCTTTCTTCAGTGTTGTCACATGAAAAGATATACTCAAATATTTACAAAAATGTGAGGGGTGTACTCACTTTTGTGATATACTGTATATGCACACAGGTCGAGGGAAACATTACCATTCCTGTTTGTAAGGCAGAACACAGGATCCGCGTCGCGGAAAACATATTCTTGGTCGTACTGATGGTGAGTTGACGCTGATCTTATATTCAGTAGTTCTTCTCGACTGTATGTAATGAAACCTAAGATGACCTGGGGTACTAATGTAAGAAATAACACGTAAAAAAAAAAAAAAAGCTGCATAGTTTCCTAGGAACGCGAAGCGAGGCGGCCATCTCAGTCGGCGCCGGAAGTTTAGAGAAGCTTCCATTAAAACCCTCTGAGTTCTATTAGATAGACAGCTCTGAATCCACATTATGGCAGAGGTTGAAAAGCCATAGCACAAACATTCTTAAACAACAGGTTTTGGTCAATAATATCAAAGACTGCACTGAAATCTAACAATAGAGCTCCCACAATATTCTTGTTATCAATTTCTCTCAACCAATCATCAGTCATTTGTGTCAGTGCAGTACATGTTGAGTGCCCTTCTCTATAAGCATCCTGAAAGTCTGTTATTCATTTGTTTATAGAGAAATAGCATTGTATTTGTGCCCTTCTTTTTAAACATTTTTTAAAATAATTCTTTATATCATTGATCTTGGGTTCCTAATAAAGTTTATTATTTTTGTTGAGTTTGGTCACATCATTTCTCAGTTTGCAGTATGTAAACCAGCCAGATGTGCAGCCAGACTTATTCACTACTCCTTTTGCCCCATCTCTTTCAAACATACAGTTTTTAAATTCCTCATCAATCCATGGAGCCTTAAGATATCTAACAGTCAGTTTCTTAACAGGTACATGTTTATCAATAATTGGAAGAAGCAATTTCATCTGGTAAAAACAGGGAAACACATTAGTGGTAAGGCTTCACTCCTGTGTGTATTCTCTGCTGTTGTTTCAGGGGCCCTAACTGGTTAAAACACTTTCCACACTGGGAGCAGTGGTAATGCTTCTCCACTGTGTGAATTTTCTCATGGGCTTTCAGGTTTCCTTTCTGGTTAAAACTCTTTACACACTGCGAGCAGTGGTAAGGATTCCCCCCTGTGTGTAATCTCTCATGAGCTTTCAGGTTTCCTTTCTGGTTAAAACTCTTTCCACACTGCATGCAGTGGTAAGGCTTCTCCCCGGTGTGTATTCTCTCGTGTTGTTTCAGCTCACATAAGTGGTTACAACCCTTTCCACAGTGGGAACACTGGTGTCGTCTTGCTGGTTTGGACGTCCCTGGCTCTGGTTCCTCTGAGTCTGGTCTTTCTCCTGCCAAAGACAGTTTTCTTTAAAATAGAGACCCGAATGAAACCTCCACATGATAAAACGGCCTTGCTACGAGGGTAAAACCTAATCAGATCCCTCAATAACCTAAGGCCAGTGTTAACAATCTTAGTGTGATTTGAAAACAAATGTTGTAGAGTTTCCTGGTAATTACTGATAATGTTTACAATACTTATTTATTCATTCTGTTTTCGTCAGAACACAAAAAACGAAACAGTTCTAGGACACTCAAGACACAGACGTCACTGGATTCCAATCGAGCAGGTAGTTCTAAATATATAACTTTCATAGTTGTATGATACAGAATGCGACCTACAGTCGTGGCCAAAAGTTTTGAGAATGAAAAATATTACTTTCCATAAAGTTTGCTGCTTCATTGTCTTTAGATATTTTAGTCAGATGTTACTATGGAATGCTGAAGTATAATTACAAGCATTTCATAAGTGTCAAAGGCTTTTATTTACAATGACATGAAGTTGATGCAATATATATAAAAAAAAGTTGAGTCAATATAAAAAAGTTGAGTCAATATTTGCAGTGTTGACCCTTCTTTTTAAAGACCTCTGCAATCCTTGTCTCAGGATGGTAAGTTGGTGGTTGAAGGTATCCCTCTAGTGGTGTGGGGGCTGTGCTTTGGCAGAGTGGGTGGGGTTATATCCTTCCTGTTTAGCTCTGTCCGGGGGTGTCCTCGGATGGGGCCACAGTGTCTCCTGACCCCTCCTGTCTCAGCCTCCAGTATTTATGCTGCAGTAGTTTATGTGTCGGGGGGCTAGGGTCAGGTTGTTATATCTGGAGTACTTCTCCTGTCCTATTCGGTGTCCTGTGTGAATCTAAGTGTGCGTTCTCTAATTCTCTCCTTCTTTCTTTCTCTCTCTCTCTCGGAGGACCTGAGCCCTAGGACCATGCCCCAGGACTACCTGACATGATGACTCCTTGCTATCCCCAGTCCACCTGACCATGCTACTGCTCCAGTTTCAACTGACCTGAGCCCTAGGACCATGCCCCAGGACTACCTGACATGATGACTCCTTGCTATCCCCAGTCCACCTGGCCATGCTGCTGCTCCAGTTTCAACTGACCTGAGCCCTAGGACCATGCCCCAGGACTACCTGACATGATGACTCCTTGCTGTCCCCAGTCCACCTGACCATGCTGCTGCTCCAGTTTCAACTGTTCTGCCTTATTATTATACGACCATGCTGGTCATTTATGAACATTTGAACATCTTGGCCATGTTCTGTTATAATCTCCACCAGGCACAGCCAGAAGAGGACTGGCCACCCCACATAGCCTGGTTCCTCTCTAGGTTTATTCCTAGGTTTTGGCCTTTCTAGGGAGTTTTTCCTCGCCACCGTGCTTCTACACCTGCATTGCTTGCTGTTTGGGGTTTTAGGCTGGGTTTCTGTACAGCACTTTGAGATATCAGCTGATGTACGAAGGGCTATATAAATTGATTTGATCCGCCCTGGCATGCTGTAAATTAACTTCTGGGCCACATCCTGACTGATGGCAGCCCATTCTTGCATAATCAATTCTTGTAGTTTGTCAGAATTTGTGGGTTTTTGTTTGTCCACCCACCTCTTGATGATTGACCACAAGTTCTCAATGGGATTAAGGTCTGGAGAGTTTCCTGGCCATGGACCCAAAATATTGATGTTTTGTTACCCGAGCCACTTAGATATCACTTTTGCCTTATGGCAAGGTGCTCCATCATGCTGGAAAAGGCATTGTTCATCACCAAACTGTTCCTGGATGGTTGGGAGAAGTTGCTCTCGGAGGATGAGTTGGTACCATTCTTTATTCATGGCTGTGTTCTTAGGCAACATTGTGAGTGAGCCTACACCCTTGGCTGAGAAACAACCCCACACATGAATGGTCTCAGGATGCTTTACTGTTGGCATGACACAGGACTGATGGTAGCGCTCACCTTGTCTTCTTCGGACATGCTTTTTTCCGGAAGGCCCAAACAATCGGAAAGGGGATTCATCAGAGAAAATGACTTTACCCCAGTCCTCAGCAGTCCAATCCCTGTAACTTTTGCAGAATATCAGTCTGTCCCTGATGTTTTTCCTGGAGAGAAGTGGCTCCTTTGCTGCCCTTCTTGACACCAAAAGTCTTCGCTTCACTGTGCGTGCAGATGCACTCACACCTGCCTGCTGCAATTCCTAAGCAAGCTCTGTACTGGTGGTGCCCCGATCCCGCAGCTGAATCAACTTTAGGAGACGGTCCTGGCACTTGCTGGACTTTCTTGGGTGCCCTGATGCCTTCTTCACAACAATTGAACCGCTCTCCTTGAAGTTCTTGATGATCCGATAAATGGTTGATTTAGGTGCAATCTTACTGGCAGCAATATCCTTGCCTGCAAAGCCCTTTTTGTGCAAAGCAATGATGACGGCACGTGTTTCCTTGCAGGTAACCATGGGTGACAGATGACGAACAATGATTCCAAGCACCACCCTCCTTTTGAAGCTTCCAGTTTTTTGGAGGGGGTGGGGGGTTCATTTGCATGGCAAAGAGGGACTTCATCTGAACACTCTTCATAACATTCTGGAGTATATGCAAATTGCCATCATACAAACTGAGGCAGCAAACATAGAAAATTAACAGTTGTGTTATTCTCAAAACTTTTGGCCACGACTGTACACACTTCATTAAACACAAAATAAGTAAATAAGTCATTTTAAGTGGAAGTCCAAAACTTGTTTTTAAGTTGAAGACACAAAGCACATCAGTAAAATCTCCCGTTGTTGAAAGGGTTCAACACCTGCTGTTTAAATGGCCCAATTTCTTATTTAGACATTCACAGATTTTCTACATTTGACTATCGCTGATGTCATATTTTGGGTAAAGTAAAAAATAAGGTGAAATATTTTGGGTAAGATGTTCCTAAAACTGATAGTAACTATAATAAACTAAATATAAATGCAACATGTAAAATGTTGGATGTTTAATGAGCTGAAAAAAAAGAAAGCAGAATTTTTTACATCCCTGTTAGTTAACATTTATTCTCTGCCAAGATAATCCATCCACCTGACAGTTGTGGCATATGAAGGAGCTGATTGAACAGCTTGATTATTACACAGGTGCACCTTGTGCTGGGGATAATAAAAGGCCACTCTAAAATGTTCAGTTTTGTCACACAACAATGCCACAGATGTCTCAGAGGAAGCGTGCAATTGGCATGCTGACTGCAGGACTGTCCATTTTTATATATTCTTTACATTGGAGACAGACACGAAGCACATCAGTAACATTTCCCCGTTGTCGATAGGGTGGACACAGAGAAATTACAAGATTGTATTAATACTGTTTAGCCATCAAATAGCTTTGATGGGTACTCTCTCATCAGTGTCTATGGGTCTGAGTTGGGCCTCTGGAGCTTGAGCTGACAATTGATTCATGACTTACTGATAAAAACCTACAACCGGGTTGGGGGGTTAAAACAACACCAGGTGCAGATGAATAATAATTGAAGGTCAGTAAAGGTTCTGTAAAATAATGTAGTTCAGATAGAGCCTGATCAGCAGACTGTAGTTCAGATAGAGCCCGATCAGCAGACTGTAGTTCAGATAGAGCCCGATCAGCAGACTGTAGTTCAGATAGAGCCCGATCAGCAGACTGTAGTTCAGATAGAGCCCGATCAGCAGACTGTAGTTCAGATAGAGCCCGATCAGCAGACTGTAGTTCAGATAGAGCCCGATCAGCAGACTGTAGTTCAGATAGAGCCCGATCAGCAGACTGTAGTTCAGATAGAGCCCGATCAGCAGACTGTAGTTCAGATAAAGCCTGATCAGCAGACTGTAGTTCAGATAGAGCCTGATCAGCAGACTGTAGTTCAGATAGAGCCTGATCAGCAGACTGTAGTTCAGATAGAGCCCGATCAGCAGACTGTAGTTCAGATAGAGCCAGATCAGCAGACTGTAGTTCAGATAGAGCCTGATCAGCAGACTGTAGTTCAGATAGAGCCCGATCAGCAGACTGTAGTTCAGATAGAGCCCGATCAGCAGACTGTAGTTCAGATAGAGCCCGATCAGCAGACTGTAGTTCAGATAGAGCCTGATCAGCAGACTGTAGTTCAGATAGAGCCCGATCAGCAGACTGTAGTTCAGATAGAGCCCGATCAGCAGACTGTAGTTCAGATAGAGCCTGATCAGAATTTAACCACCCTGGGTTATGATGTATATAACATTCTAACAACAATTTGACCACCCTGGGTTATGATGTATATAACATTCTAACAACAATTTGACCACCCTGGGTTATGATGTATATAACATTCTAACAACAATTTGACCACCCTGGGTTATGATGTATATAACATTCTAACAACAATTTGACCACCCTGGGTTATGATGTATATGACATTCTAACAACAATTTGACCACCCCTGGGTTATGATGTACATGACATTCTAACAACAATTTGACCACCCCTGGGTTATGATGTATATAACATGACAAGATACACTGACTACTTTAGGCATCTTTTTTAATGACATGTTTATAATCCAAAAGTATGTTTTTAGAGGGGAGGGAAATACTGTTTATGTTAAACTGTAGAGAACAAGAACCTTTGGTGAATCAAGGAGTCCCTGATATTTTATATACTACACATGTCCAGAAGTCTGGTTCTGTCAATAAACAATACACTTTTAAGGTTTCAAACGAGGCTGTCAAGACAGGACCGTACTGTGGTACTACACTATTACACTGTTATGTACTACTAATGTCTGTCAAGACAGGACCGTACTGTGGTATTACACTTATGTACTACTAATGTACTAGTATCTAAGAGGATAAGGAATATCTACAGGTGGAACATGTACACAATATAACACATTACCAAAGCATCTAAGGACGCGAACACTGACTCTGACATTGTATTCTGTTATGTGACAGTAGCATAACGTTGGACACACCTGCTCATTCAAGGGTTTTTCTTTATTTTTTACTATTTTCTACATTGTAGCATAATAGATGAAGACATCAAAACTATGAAAAGCAGTGAAGTCCTATTACCAGTCAGATAGGAAGTAGCAGTGAAGTCCTATTACCAGTCAGATAGGAAGTAGAAGTGAAGTCCTATTACCAGTCAGATAGGAAGTAGCAGTGAAGTCCTATTACCAGTCAGATAGGAAGTAGCAGTGAAGTCCTATTACCAGTCAGATAGGAAGTAGCAGTGAAGTCCTATTACCAGTCAGATAGGAAGTAGCAGTGAAGTCCTATTACCAGTCAGATAGGAAGTAGCAGTGAAGTCCTATTACCAGTCAGATAGGAAGTAGCAGTGAAGTCCTATTACCAGTCAGGTAGGAAGTAGCAGTGTCAACACTGCCAAGTGGCTGAGATGTCCTCCACTGAGTCCACAGTCCTCTCCACCATAAACACCATCTGTTGTCTGTACACCTCTGACCACAGATCAAATCAAATGAAATTAAATGTTATTGGTCTCCTACACACATTTATCTGATGTTATCGCAGGTGTAGCGAAACAGTGCAGTAATATCTAACAAAACATGCAAATCCCCACAATTTCTTTGAAGAAATGGATGAAGAAATATTGAGAAATGGTAGAACGAGGAATGTCAGAGTCCGGAATATAAATATACAGTTTGTTTACAATGTATACTCCAGTTTCAACTGTTCTGCCTTATTATTATTCGACCATGCTGGTCATTTATGAACATTTGAACATCTTGGCCATGTTCTGTTATAATCTCCACCCGGCACAGCCAGAAGAGGACTGGCCACCCCACATAGCCTGGTTCCTCTCTAGGTTTCTTCCTAGGTTTTGGCCTTTCTAGGGAGTTTTTCCTAGCCACCGTGCTTCTACACCTGCATTGCTTGCTGTTTGGGGTTTTAGGCTGGGTTTCTGTACAGCACTTTGAGATATCAGCTGATGTACGAAGGGCTTTATAAATACATTTGATTTAATATATGATGGTGTGTCTAGACATTATGGACCGTATATGAATATAAAAGGTGTGTACAGTAGTAGTTATATAGGATGAGCCTTGACTAGAATACAGGGTGGAGTACTGGGTGGTTGACAGCTAGTAACAGTGAGTAAAGTTCAGGACAGGGTACTGTGAGGAGGCCGGCTTGAGGTGACTATTTAACAGTCTGATGACCTGGAGATAGACCACATATTAACCACACAATAAGTATTGTGGTGGCAGCATCATGTTATGAGTATCCTTGTCACTGGCAGGGATTGGGGTTTGTCAGGATCAAAATACATATGAAAGGAGCAAAGCCCAGGTAAAAAGTTAGAGGAAACCCACCTCAGTCTTCTGAAAACCTGTTTCCATCACATCTGTCTTGAGTTTTTTTATACGGTATGACTTGACTCAAATAAAAACTTTGGATGGAAACGTGGTTAATCAATCTGTAAACAGCCTAATTATTTCCCCATCAGGAAGCTCCGGTAAACAGTGGTTGTAGTGCACTGCTGCCACCACCAGGCCTGGAGTCCATTTTGACTTTGTTGATAGCTAGCTGCTGTGCGGACAAAGACGTAGCAGCTAGCTAACTGGCTAGCAATTAACCTATTGTGTGTATTGAACATTCATATTGGACATGCATTTGTAATGCTTCTCACCTGTGTGCAGTTTCATGTGTTCTTTCAACTTTCCTGAATGGTTAAATCTCTTTCCACAGTGGGAGCAGTGGTAGGGCTTCTCCCCGGTGTGTATTCGCTCATGAGCTTTCAGGTTTCCTAACTGGGTAAAACGCTTTCCACACTGAGAGCAGCAGTAAGGCTTCTCTCCTGTGTGTATTCGCTCATGAACTTTCAGGCATCGTAAATGGGTAAAATGCTTTGCGCACTGGGAGCAGTGGTAAGGCTTCTCCCCTGTGTGGATTCTCTCATGGCTTCTAAGTGACTGTGATGAGTAATATATCTTCCCACAGTCTAAGCATTTGTAAGGTTTCTCACCTGTGTGTACTCGCTCATGAGCTTTCAGGTTTCCTAACTGGGTAAAACTCTTTCCACACTGGGAGCAGCGGTAAGGCTTCTCCCCTGTGTGTATTCGCTCATGAGCTTTCAGGCTTCCTAAATGGGTAAAACGCTTTGCACACTGGGTGCAATGGTATGGCTTCTCCCCTGTGTGTATTCGCTCGTGACCTTTAAGGGTTCGTAACAATTTGAAACTCTTTCCACACTGGGAGCAATGGTGTGGCTTCGCTCCTGTGTGTGTCCGCTTGTGTCTTTTCAGGCTTCCTAACTTGGTAAAACTCTTTCCAATCTGGGAGCAGAGGTGTCGTCTTGCTGGTTCGGACGTCTCTGGTTCCTCCAAGTTTGGTTTTCCTCCTGCCAAAGACAGTGTTAATTATTGTGTCCAAAACCTTCATTTATTTTTTACTACATGAATATTGAAAACAAATGTTTGCATTATTTTTAAATAGTTGAACATAATATACTTTAAGGGTATATTAGTTCCAGGATCTCTGCCAGTGTTAAAGTTATGGGCCATTTAATACAGAGAGATTAGCATAGTAGGACATGTAACTTAAGGTTACCTAACATAACCCCTGTTCTATGATATTATAAACCTCGTTAGGGGCGGAGTCTAGGGAGATCCAATCAAACAACGTCAATCGAGCAACGGCCAATAGCAGACGACTCCACTTCCCTATAAGGGACATGGTCGCTCCCGTCTTCCATGTGTGAAAGGTAACATGGTGAATATCATAGAATCTGTTTTAAGTTCTATTTCAATGACTCGTTAGTCTCTCACTTTGGGGATAGAGTCAACTACCATAGAGCTCATATATTTTCCGATGCCAAGTCTAGACAGGACCATCGCTCAGAGGTCCCCACTCTACTCACCGTATGTGTAGTGATGTCCAGTCAGTAGAACCTCATGAAGGTACATCACCACAATATGCTGCATTACAGATCTCTTGAACAGAGAGATGCCTTTGAACAAGGCCTATGATGTAGCCATACCTCTGGTGGATTGAGGCATCAAGCCCTCTGGAGGTGTCAGATCCTTGCTGCTATAGAACCTCATGAAGGTATTTTTTTATTTGTATTTATTTAACCTTTTTTGTGTGTTGAGAAGTAGAGGATCACTAGTTTGAGTCCAGTATGGGGACAGAGGAGGAAACTAAACTGTTAGCAGCACACGGGAGTCAGTTACATGGGAGTCAGTTACACGGGAGTCAGTCACACTGGAGTCAGTCACACAGCGGTCAGTTACACTGCGGGAGTCAGTTACACGGGAGTCAGTCACACTGGAGTCAGTTACACTGGAGTCAGTTACACTGGAGTCAGTTACACTGGAGTCAGTCACACTGGAGTCAGTCACACGGGAGTCAGTTACACTGGAGTCAGTTACACTGGAGTCAGTCACACTGGAGTCAGTCACACTGGAGTCAGTTACACTGGAGTCAGTTACACTGGAGTCAGTTACACTGGAGTCAGTCACACTGGAGTCAGTCACACTGGAGTCAGTTACACTGGAGTCAGTCACACTGGAGTCAGTTACACTGGAGTCAGTTACACTGGAGTCAGTCACACTGGAGTCAGTTACACTGGAGTCAGTTACACTGGAGTCAGTCACACTGGAGTCAGTCACACTGGAGTCAGTCACACTGGAGTCAGTTACACTGCGGGAGTCAGTTACACGGGAGCCAGTTACACGGGAGTCAGTTACACGGGAGTCAGTTACACGGGAGTCAGTTACACTGCGGGAGTCAGTTACACGGGAGTCAGTTACACGGGAGTCAGTTACACTGCGGGAGTCAGTTACACTGCGGGAGTCAGTTACACTGCGGGAGTCAGTTACACCCGAGTCAGTTACACTGCGGGAGTCAGTTACACGGGAGTCAGTTACACTGGAGTCAGTTACACTGGAGTCAGTTACACAGGCGTCAAAGTTAGTAATCTCAAAATGAAGACATGTTCTGTTAAGGTCTATATGTTGGAGTCCCCCCCCCCCAAATAATGCTTTTCATTCAATCAATTTTCATAGCTTTTAGAAAAGGATTACAGAACTTGTTTTAAAATACACATACCTTGATGAAGACAGCTTGGCTGTCAAAACGTTGGATATTTTTGCATCTGAGCTCCGAGAATGTGCAGCTCTCCTTTATTTTCAAGTTTTCTACTCAGCACCTCGCCTAAATAGGTGTGCGTTTCTTTTTCTTCTCGATGAAAATATACATTTGCCATTTTTAACTGTAGATTAGATGTTAATGAAGCAATACAGACCACATTGAAGTGTCTGGAGTTTAGTTCTAGAGTCTTGTAAAGATATGGGGTTGACTGGGACAGGCAATGTAACATCTATGTTTTTAGGAAAACATGAACCTTACATTGGATCATCTTGAAACTTTCTCTCTAAAACTAACTTTCATTAAGGTTTTATATAGTCTATTGGTTTCTCTCTTTTCATTGGCAGAATCCTTTTTCAGTGTTATGATATTCATAACATCCATATCCACCAGTCTATCTTCATGTCAACTAACAGAACTCTGCTGGTTGTCCTGGTAACAGATAGCAGTGGACAGATCTATTTCATTTGTTCAAACTAAACTACAAAACTTACTTTGATGAGCTAAATCTGATCCTTTCTTATCTTCTCCTCCTCTCACTGTTCCACTCAGCCCCGTTGTTTTCCTGCAGTCCACCAGCAGCACAGACAACCTCTTCATACCCAGCAGTAAGGTGCCACCGGGAGAGGCACGACACATGGACTCCGGGAGGGAGGAAGGGCTAGCGTTGTCCTGGTAACCATAGAGGAGACACAGACACATGTCATTATGGATGCTGATGTCACTGTTGTCATGAAGTGCTCTACAGAAACCCAGCCCAGACCCCGATAGAGCAAGCTGTATGTTAGACCAGACCAAGCTGTATGCTAGACCAGACCAAGCTATATGCTAGACCAGACCAAGCTGTACCATCTGGTGTTCTGATCTGGAGAGACTCTTCTCTTCCTCGTCAGCATCAGGATGTTGTTGAGGCTCCCCAGAGGATCCACAATAGTCATGTCTCTCTCCTGTGTGAATGAGAACATCAAACAGATGGTAAACTTATGATCTACTATTACAATCACAGGGTCTTACAAGAGGCATGAATATGTCTAAAAGGGCCTAAAATGGAAACTTTCATCATCATTTTATAAAATATTGTTTGTGATGCAAATGTAAAAGGGTTGTTCCACGAAATGGGTTCCTTTTGCGTCCCTTTGATATTTTAAGTATAAATGATGCTCCAATATTGCATTTTTAAAAGCCTGTTATATCAGATGGGGAACTTTAATGTCGACCACATGGAGAATTCAATACATCTCATTTAAAAGCCTGTTATATCAGATGGGGAACTTTAATGTCGACCACATGGAGAATTCAATACATCTCATTTAAAAGCCTGTTATATCAGATGGGGAACTTTAATGTCGACCACATGGAGAATTCAATACATCTCATTTAAAAGCCTGTTATATCAGATGGGGAACTTTAATGTAGACCACATGGAGAATTCAATACATCTCATTTAAAAGCCTGTTATATCAGATGGGGAACTTTAATGTCGACCACATGGAGAATTCAATACATCTCATTTAAAAGCCTGTTATATCAGATGGGGAACTTTAATGTCGACCACATGGAGAATTCAATACATCTCATTTAAAAGTCCCCCAAATATATGAACCAACTGCAGAATGAACATTTCACAATTTATAGAGTACGAAACGTATTTACGTGTAGAAGAACTTCAGTATAATGCCCCTTAAAAACCACACATTAGTTCAACAACGGCATAGTTCGTGCCCCTGTTTAAGACTGTACTCACTGGTGTTAATCAGATATTCTGTATCCTCCTCTTTCACTCCCAAGACGTCTTCCACCTTCACCTTTACTGAGATACCATCCTCTTCCTCTCTAAAAGGTTCTATCTCTTCTTTCACTGTAACAGCCTCCTCTTCTTTCACTGTAACAGCCTCCTCTTCTTTCACTGTAACAGCCTCCTCTTCTTTCACTGTAACAGCCTCCTCTTCTTTCACTGTAACAGCCTCCTCTTCCATGACAATGTTCAGTCCCAGAGCTTCTTTCTCCGTCCAGCAGTCCTCCTCTTCATTAGCAGGGGAGGAGTAGTTCAGTGAGCTCATGGTCAGGGATGTTAGCTAGTTAGTTAGCATTAGCGACTAGCCTCGTGCTAACCTCAGTATCAATCTTTAACACGTTTTCAAATTTAACAAGAACATTAGGTTAAAGGTCATCAGATGATAAGTCAGAAGTCAGACAGAAATGCGTTTAAAACACTGAGATTAGCTAATGTACACAAACACGGTGTAAAGCGTCAATCTATCGTTTTTATGTTGTCTAGCAGGCTACCGAGGTGGTTGAAAGAGTAGCCGTGTTGTTTTTCCTGAAGAAGGGTCCCGTCCAGTCCATTATACGTCACACAAGAAGCATCACCTGAAAGACGCTCATCGCCATCTGCTGACTGGAGTGGGTAACGCAGTTTGGAAACAATAGTTACTACACTTTTTGTATTGGAAAGAACGTCATGATAATTTAACAATAAACTGCTATATTTTCTCTTACGTCTTACAAATAATACGTTCCTGTACACAGACGTAGAAGCTTAATATGAATATGTGGATGATGAATAAATACATCTATGAACAGGTAGTGTGTTAAAATACATTTGCTCTGTTCATTTTCACATTCGTTTTTATCTAGATGTGACGACACTATTCCCTAAAAGCCACGCTCTATAAGATACAAATCATCCTGTAAACAATAGAGCAAATGCATCACATGCAAATAGCACTTGAATATATGTGGTGCTTTACACTGGGACTACAAAACATTAAGAACACCTGCTCCTTCCATGACTTCGACTGACCAGGTGAACCCAGGCTAAAGCTATGATCCCTTATTGATGTCACTAGTTAAATCCACTTCAGTCAGTGTAGGTGAAGGGGGGGGGGAGTCAGGAATTTTAAGGCCCAAGATAATTGAGTCATGGATTGTGTATGTGTACCATTCAGAGGGTGAATGGTGTAGACAATATGTGTAAGTGTTTTTGAACAGGGGATGGTAATAGGTTCCAGGGGCACCAGTTTGTGACATGAACTGCAACGCTACAGTTTTTCAGCTCAAGTTTCCCATGTGTACCAAGAATGGTCCACCACCCTAACAGTGGAGGTCAGTGCCCTTCAAGATGAGGGAGGACCATTTTGTTTTTCATGAGCAATGCCTTATTTCTACTACAGCATGTTGGATGACTGTCATTCATATTCCATTCACCCAGTTCAATATAACAGCGATAGGTTTAGACCACTACATGATACTCACATTTACATTTTTATTTGGTGACGTGATTATCTTTACTATAGTTTTTGCATTGTTTTATCATCATCATCATCATCATCATCATTTATCATTGGGAAGCATTGAAGACAATGGGCCAGCATCCTGTGGAAAGATTGACACCTTGTAGAGTCCATGCCCCGACGAATTGAGGCTGTTCTGAGGGAGAAAGGGGAGGGTCCAACTCCATATTAGGAAGGTGTTCCAAATGTTTGGTATAATCAGTGTACATATCTGCCATTTAGCAAACACTTTTATCCAAAGTGATTTGCAGTCGTCTGCAAACACTTTACATATTGGTGGTCCCAGGAATCAAACCCACTACCCTGGTTTTACAAGCACTATACTCCACCAACTGAGCTACAGGACCACAATGAATGATCAAGGAATGACGCAGATAAACTGTCTGACCTTCATTCCCACAGCCTTCATCACCATCCCTGGAGTCTCTTTACTGTCTGATCTTCATTCCTACAGTCTTCATCACCATCCCTGGAGTCTCTTCACTGTCTGATCTTCATTCCTACAGCCTTCATCACCATCCCTGGAGTCTCTTCACTGTCTGATCTTCATTCCTACAGCCTTCATCACCGTCCCTGGAGTCTCTTCACTGTCTGATCTTCATTCCTACAGCCTTCATCACCATCCCTGGAGTCTCTTCACTGTCTGAACTTCATTCCTACAGCCTTCATCACCATCCCTGGAGTCTCTTCGCTGCACATCAGACAAGTTCTGAAGAGTTCCAGAAGCTGTACTTCATCTCCTTGTTAGGAGCAGAGTTTCAGACTCTCTGAAATTATCAAAGGTAAGACCCAGGTGCAGACAGTGTCCCAGGTGCAGACAGTGACCCAGGTGCAGACAGTGACCCAGGTGCAGACAGTGACCCAGGTGCAGACAGTGACCCCCAGGTGCAGACAGTGACCCCCAGGTGCAGACAGTGACCCCCAGGTGCAGACAGTGACCCCCAGGTGCAGACAGTGACCCCCAGGTGCAGACAGTGACCCAGGTGCAGACAGTGACCCCCAGGTGCAGACAGTGACCCAGGTGCAGACAGTGACCCAGGTGCAGACAGTGACCCAGGTGCAGACAGTGACCCAGGTGCAGACAGTGACCCAGGTGCAGACAGTGACCCAGGTGCAGACAGTGACCCAGGTGCAGACAGTGACCCAGGTGCAGACAGTGTCGAAATTACCTATGAATACACAGGGAAAATGGGCAACACCTGGGAGTTATTACTCGAACATGGGCAGGCAAAAGGACAGGTCGAGGGTCAGGCAAAGGTGCAGAACGGCAGGCAGGCTCAAGCAGAATGGTCAATGCCGGGGAAATCAGGAAACAGGAACACAGGTATGAATACACAGGGACAATGGGCAACACCTGGAGAGGGGTGGAGACAACCACAAAGACAGAGGTATGAATACACAGGGACAATGGGCAACACCTGGAGAGGGGTGGAGACAACCACAAAGACATAGGTATGAATACACAGGGACAATGGGCAACACCTGGAGAGGGGTGGAGACAACCACAAAGACAGAGGTATGAATACACAGGGACAATGGGCAACACCTGGAGAGGGCTGGAGACAACCACAAAGACAGAGGTATGAATACACAGGGACAATGGGCAACACCTGGAGAGGGCTGGAGACAACCACAAAGACAGAGGTATGAATACACAGGGACAATGGGCAACACCTGGAGAGGGGTGGAGACAACCACAAAGACAGAGAACACAGGTATGAATACACAGGGACAATGGGCAACACCTGGAGAGGGGTGGAGACAACCACAAAGACAGAGGTATGAATACACAGGGACAATGGGCAACACCTGGAGAGGGCTGGAGACAACCACAAAGACAGAGGTATGAATACACAGGGAAAATGGGCAACACCTGGAGAGGGGTGGAGACAACCACAAAGACAGAGGTATGAATACACAGGGACAATGGGCAACACCTGGAGAGGGGTGGAGACAACCACAAAGACAGAGGTATGAATACACAGGGACAATGGGCAACACCTGGAGAGGGCTGGAGACAACCACAAAGACAGAGGTATGAATACACAGGGACAATGGGCAACACCTGGAGAGGGGTGGAGACAACCACAAAGACAGAGGTATGAATACACAGGGACAATGGGCAACACCTGGAGAGGGCTGGAGACAACCACAAAGACAGAGGTATGAATACACAGGGACAATGGGCAACACCTGGAGAGGGGTGGAGACAACCACAAAGACAGAGGTATGAATACACAGGGACAATGAGCACACCTGGAGAGGGCTGGAGACAACCACAAAGACAGTGAACACAGGTATGAATACACAGGGACAATGGGCAACACCTGGAGAGGGGTGGAGACAACCACAAAGACAGAGAACACAGGTATGAATACACAGGGACAATGGGCAACACCTGGAGAGGGGTGGAGACAACCACAAAGAACACAGGTATGAATACACAGGGACAATGGGCAACACCTGGAGAGGGGTGGAGACAACCACAAAGAACACAGGTATGAATACACAGGGACAATGGGCAACACCTGGAGAGGGGTGGAGACAACCACAAAGGACACAGGTATGAATACACAGGGACAATGGGCAACACCTGGAGAGGGGTGGAGACAACCACAAAGACAGAGGTATGAATACACAGGGACAATGGGCAACACCTGGAGAGGGGTGGAGACAACCACAAAGACAGAGGTATGAATACACAGGGACAATGGGCAACACCTGGAGAGGGGTGGAGACAACCACAAAGACAGAGGTATGAATACACAGGGACAATGGGCAACACCTGGAGAGGGGTGGAGACAACCACAAAGACAGAGGTATGAATACACAGGGACAATGGGCAACACCTGGAGAGGGGTGGAGACAACCACAAAGACAGAGGTATGAATACACAGGGACAATGGGCAACACCTGGAGAGGGGTGGAGACAACCACAAAGACAGAGGTATGAATACACAGGGACAATGGGCAACACCTGGAGAGGGGTGGAGACAACCACAAAGACAGAGGTATGAATACACAGGGACAATGGGCAACACCTGGAGAGGGGTGGAGACAACCACAAAGAACACAGGTATGAATACACAGGGACAATGGGCAACACCTGGAGAGGGCTGGAGACAACCACAAAGACAGAGGTATGAATACACAGGGACAATGGGCAACACCTGGAGAGGGGTGGAGACAACCACAAAGACAGAGGTATGAATACACAGGGACAATGGGCAACACCTGGAGAGGGGTGGAGACAACCACAAAGACAGAGGTATGAATACACAGGGACAATGGGCAACACCTGGAGAGGGGTGGAGACAAGCACAAAGACAGAGGTATGAATACACAGGGACAATGGGCAACACCTGGAGAGGGGTGGAGACAACCACAAAGAACACAGGTATGAATACACAGGGACAATGGGCAACACCTGGAGAGGGGTGGAGACAACCACAAAGACAGGTGAACCAGATCAGGGTGTGACAGCAATACATCAACAGCACAACGTTCATGTCACTATGTGCAGTAATGTGTAACCAATAAGAAACCTGTCCCTTTCCACTCGTCTATTATCTTTGTTTAGAAATAGCCATTTGTGATGACTTACTGATGCTTCTAGTGTGTCTCCTCAATGAAGAGAGCTGCGTGACCATGTGACACCATCCTTGATGTGGGGAAGAGTGTTGGACAGGCACATCCTGTTCCTGTTAAGACACCTGGCCAGCTGAGTGCAGGTGGGCTCTCCTGTCCAACATGAGCCTCCTACCATGGACAGATTTTTCACCTCGTGTTACGTCTCTTGGAAGAGGGAACGCAACTCCCTGTGGAGTGAAAAGGGGACTGTAGGTGCGAGGATGACAAAGGCAGATCATTTATTGGGGCTGAACTGAATCAAAGAAAGTAAATGTCAAAGTCCCCTCTCCTACCTGCCTACCCACTACTTACCTAACCTACCCTCTCCTACCTGCCTACCCACTACTTACCTACCCTACCCTCTCCTACCTTACCTGCCTACCCACTACTTACCTACCCTACCCTCTCCTACCTTACCTGCCTACCTACTACTTACCTAACCTACCCTCTCCTACATGCCTACCCACTACTTACCTAACCTACCCTCTCCTACCTGCCTATCCACTACTTACCTAACCTACCCTCTCCTACCTGCCTACCCACTACTTACCTAACCTACCCTCTCCTACCTGCCTACCCACTACTTACCTAACCTACCCTCTCCTACTTTACCTGCCTACCCACTACTTACCTAACCTACCCTCTCCTACCTTACCTGCCTACCCACTACTTACCTAACCTACCCTCTCCTACCTTACCTGCCTACCCACTACTTACCTAACCTACCCTCTCCTACCTTACCTGCCTACCCACTACTTACCTAACCTACCCTCTCCTACCTTACCTGTCTACCCACTACTTACCTAACCTACCCTCTCCTACCTTACCTGCCTACCCACTACTTACCTAACCTACCCTCTCCTACCTTACCTGCCTACCCACTACTTACCTAACCTACCCTCTCCTACCTTACCTGCCTACCCACTACTTACCTAACCTACCCTCTCCTACCTTACCTGCCTACCCACTACTTACCTAACCTACCCTCTCCTACTTTACCTGCCTACCCACTACTTACCTAACCTACCCTCTCCTACCTTACCTGCCTACCCACTACTTACCTAACCTACCCTCTCCTACCTTACCTGCCTACCCACTACTTACCTAACCTACCCTCTTCTACCTGCCTACCCACTACTTACCTAACCTACCCTCTCCTACCTGCCTACCCACTACTTACCTAACCTACCCTCTCCTACCTGCCTGCCTACTACTTACCTAACCTACCCTCTCCTACCTGCCTGCCTACTACTTACCTAACCTACCCTCTCCTACCTGCCTACCCACTACTTACCTAACCTACCCTCTCCTACCTGCCTACCCACTACTTACCTAACCTACCCTCTCCTACCTGCCTACCCACTACTTACCTAACCTACCCTCTCCTACCTGCCTACCCACTACTTATCTAACCTACCCTCTCCTACCTTACCTGCCTACCCACTACTTACCTAACCTACCCTCTCCTACCTGCCTACCCACTACTTACCTAACCTACCCTCTCCTACCTGCCTACCCACTACTTACCTAACCTACCCTCTCCTACCTTACCTGCCTACCCACTACTTACCTAACCTACCCTCTCCTACCTGCCTACCCACTACTTACCTAACCTACCCTCTCCTACCTGCCTACCCACTACTTACCTAACCTACCCTCTCCTACTTTACCTGCCTACCCACTACTTACCTAACCTACCCTCTCCTACCTTACCTGCCTACCCACTACTTACCTAACCTACCCTCTCCTACCTTACCTGCCTACCCACTACTTACCTAACCTACCCTCTCCTACCTTACCTGCCTACCCACTACTTACCTAACCTACCCTCTCCTACCTTACCTGTCTACCCACTACTTACCTAACCTACCCTCTCCTACCTTACCTGCCTACCCACTACTTACCTAACCTACCCTCTCCTACCTTACCTGCCTACCCACTACTTACCTAACCTACCCTCTCCTACCTTACCTGCCTACCCACTACTTACCTAACCTACCCTCTCCTACCTTACCTGCCTACCCACTACTTACCTAACCTACCCTCTCCTACTTTACCTGCCTACCCACTACTTACCTAACCTACCCTCTCCTACCTTACCTGCCTACCCACTACTTACCTAACCTACCCTCTCCTACCTTACCTGCCTACCCACTACTTACCTAACCTACCCTCTTCTACCTGCCTACCCACTACTTACCTAACCTACCCTCTCCTACCTGCCTACCCACTACTTACCTAACCTACCCTCTCCTACCTGCCTGCCTACTACTTACCTAACCTACCCTCTCCTACCTGCCTGCCTACTACTTACCTAACCTACCCTCTCCTACCTGCCTACCCACTACTTACCTAACCTACCCTCTCCTACCTGCCTACCCACTACTTACCTAACCTACCCTCTCCTACCTGCCTACCCACTACTTACCTAACCTACCCTCTCCTACCTGCCTACCCACTACTTATCTAACCTACCCTCTCCTACCTTACCTGCCTACCCACTACTTACCTAACCTACCCTCTCCTACCTGCCTACCCACTACTTACCTAACCTACCCTCTCCTACCTTACCTGCCTACCCACTACTTACCTAACCTACCCTCTCCTACCTGCCTACCCACTACTTACCTAACCTACACTCTCCTACCTGCCTACCCACTACTTACCTAACCTACCCTCTCCTACCTTACCTGCCTACCCACTACTTACCTAACCTACCCTCTCCTACCTTACCTGCCTACCCACTACTTACCTAACCTACCCTCTCCTACCTTACCTGCCTACCCACTACTTATCTAACCTACCCTCTCTTACCTGCCTACCCACTACTTACCTAACCTACCCTCTCCTACCTGCCTACCTACCCTCTCCTACCTGCCTACCTACTACTTACCTAACCTACCCTCTCCTAACTTACCTGCCTACCCACTACTTACCTAACCTACCCTCTCCTACCTGCCTACCCACTACTTGTCTAACCCACCCTCTCCTACCTTACCTGCCTACCCACTACTTACCTAACCTACCCTCTCCTACCTGCCTACCCACTACTTATCTAACCCACCCTCTCCTACCTTACCTGCCTACCCACTACTTACCTAACCTACCCTCTCCTACCTGCCTAGCCACTACTTATCTAACCTACCCTCTCCTACCTTACCTGCCTACCCACTACTTACCTAACCTACCCTCTTCTACCTGCCTACCCACTACTTACCTAACCTACCCTCTCCTACCTTACCTGCCTACCCACTACTTACCTAACCTACCCTCTCCTACTTTACCTGCCTACCCACTACTTACCTAACCTACCCTCTCCTACCTGCCTACCCACTACTTACCTAACCTACCCTCTCCTACCTTACCTGCCTACCCACTACTTACCTAACCTACCCTCTCTTACCTTACCTGCCTACCCACTACTTACCTAACCTACCCTCTCCTACCTTACCTGCCTACCCACTACTTACCTAACCTACCCTCTCCTACCTGCCTACCCACTACTTACCTAACCTACCCTCTCCTACCTGCCTACCCACTACTTACCTAACCTACCCTCTCCTACCTTACCTGCCTACCCACTACTTACCTAACCTACCCTCACCTACCTTACCTGCCTACCCACTACTTACCTAACCTACCCTCTCCTACCTGCCTACCCACTACTTACCTAACCTACCCTCTCCTACCTGCCTACCCACTACTTACCTAACCTACCCTCTCCTACCTGCCTACCCACTACTTACCTAACTTACCCTCTCCTACCTGCCTACCCACTACTTACCTAACCTACCCTCTCCTACCTGCCTACCCACTACTTACCTAACCTACCCTCTCCTACCTGCCTACCCACTACTTACCTAACCTACCCTCTCCTACCTGCCTACCCACTACTTACCTAACCTACCCTCTCCTACCTGCCTACCCACTACTTACCTAACCTACCCTCTCCTACCTGCCTACCCACTACTTACCTAACCTACCCTCTCCTACCTGCCTACCCACCACTACTTATCTAACCTACCCTCTCCTACCTGCCTACCCACTACTTACCTAACCTACCCTCTCCTACCTTACCTGCCTACCCACTACTTACCTAACCTACCCTCTTCTACCTGCCTACCCACTACTTACCTAACCTACCCTCTCCTACCTGCCTACCCTCTCCTACCTTACCTGCCTACCCACTACTTACCTAACCTACCCTCTCCTACCTGCCTACCCACTACTTACCTAACCTACCCTCTCCTACCTTACCTGCCTACCCACTACTTACCTAACCTACCCTCTCCTACCTTACCTGCCTACCCACTACTTACCTAACCTACCCTCTCCTACCTTACCTGCCTACCCACTACTTACCTAACCTACCCTCTCCTACCTTACCTGCCTACCCACTACTTACCTAACCTACCCTCTCCTACCTTACCTGCCTACCCACTACTTACCTAACCTACCCTCTCCTACCTGCCTACCCACTACTTATCTAACCTACCCTCTCCTACCTTACCTGCCTACCCACTACTTACCTAACCTACCCTCTCTTACCTTACCTGCCGGTTGCGGTTGGAGCGAGTGGTCGCATCTGCACGTCGCTCCAACGGGTAGTATAACTTTTTCATTATATTTCATTATATCACAACGGTTTGATTTGTCTTATCTTAGCAATTTCTTCTCAGCTAGCTACATAGCCGTCTTTGTATCAAAGATAATTGCGTAATTATCGTATTTCGCCGTCCTAACGTAGTCTTCACTAGCCAGCTAGCTAACGTCCACTGATTAGCTGCACTGGAGAAACTGTTACACTCAACTGAACGACTTGATTAGTTTAGTGTTAGCTAGCTACATAGCTGTCTTTGCTGTCTTCGTATCATCGTATCATCGTATCCAAGATAATTGTGTTGTTTAGGTTTAGAGTGTGTAGTCTTAGAGTGATTATCTTAATTTACCGAGGTTAGCTAGCCAGCTATTTGTCGTCCTTAACGTAGGTGACTCTGCTAGCTAGCCAACAGCTAGCCAACGCTAGCCAACGTCTTCTGTATAGAACTCAACTACCCGGTCGCATTCACAGGTTGTATCACATTTTCACTTCATTTTCATTACAGTACAACGGTTTGATTTGTTTGATCGTAGCTAGCTACTTAGCTAGCTACATAGCCGTCTTTGTATCAAAGATAATTGTGTAGTCTAGAGCGATTTTCTAGGTTCGCTAGCCATCTATTGTCGTTCTTTTAACGCAACGTAACGTAAACAACACTGCTAGCTAGCCTGCTAGCCCCCGAATAGCAACACTGCAGAAACTATTACACTCAACGGAACGACTTGATTAGTGTAGTGTCAACAACGCAGCCACTGCCAGCTAGCCTACTTCAGCAGTACTGTATCATTTTAATCATTTTAGTCAATAAGATTCTTGCTACGTAGCTTAACTTTCTGAACATTCGAGACGTGTAGTCCACTTGTCATTCCAATCTCCTTTGCATTAGCGTAGCCTCTTCTGTAGCCTGTCAACTATGTGTCGGTTTATCCCTGTTCTCTCCTCTCTGCACAGACCATACAAACGCTCCTCACCGCGTGGCCGCGGCCACCCTACTTTGGTGGTCCCAGCGCGCACGACCCACGTGGAGTTCCAGGTCTCCGGTAGCCTCTGGAACTGCCAATCTGCGGTCAACAAGGCAGAGTTCATCTCAGCCTATGCCTCCCTCCAGTCCCTCGACTTCTTGGCCCTGACGGAAACATGGATCACCACAGACAACACTGCTACTCCTACTGCTCTCTCTTCGTCCGCCCACGTGTTCTCGCACACCCCGAGAGCGTCTGGTCAGCGGGGTGGTGGCACCGGGATCCTCATCTCTCCCAAGTGGTCATTCTCTCTTTCTCCCCTTACCCATCTGTCTATCGCCTCCTTTGAATTCCATGCTGTCACAGTTACTAGCCCTTTCAAGCTTAACATCCTTATCATTTATCGCCCTCCAGGTTCCCTCGGAGAGTTCATCAATGAGCTTGATGCCTTGATAAGCTCCTTTCCTGAGGACGGCTCACCTCTCACAGTTCTGGGCGACTTTAACCTCCCCACGTCTACCTTTGACTCTTTCCTCTCTGCCTCCTTCTTTCCACTCCTCTCCTCTTTTGACCTCACCCTCTCACCTTCCCCCCTACTCACAAGGCAGGCAATACGCTCGACCTCATCTTTACTAGATGCTGTTCTTCCACTAACCTCATTGCAACTCCCTCCAAGTCTCCGACCACTGCCTTGTATCCTTTTCCCTCTCGCTCTCATCCAACACCTCCCACACTGCCCCTACTCGGATGGTATCGCGCCGTCCCAACCTTCGCTCTCTCTCCCCCGCTACTCTCTCCTCTTCCATCCTATCATCTCTTCCCTCCGCTCAAACCTTCTCCCACCTATCTCCTGATTCTGCCTCCTCAACCCTCCTCTCCTCCCTCTCTGCATCCCTTGACTCTCTATGTCCCCTATCCTCCAGGCCGGCTCGGTCCTCCCCTCCCGCTCCGTGGCTCGATGACTCATTGCGAGCTCACAGAACAGGGCTCCGGGCAGCCGAGCGGAAATGGAGGAAAACTCGCCTCCCTGCGGACCTGGCATCCTTTCACTCCCTCCTCTCTACATTTTCCTCCTCTGTCTCTGCTGCTAAAGCCACTTTCTACCACGCTAAATTCCAAGCTGCTGCCTCTAACCCTAGGAAGCTCTTTGCCACCTTCTCCTCTCTCCTGAATCCTCCGCCCCCTCCCCCCCTCCTCCCTCTCTGCAGATGACTTCGTCAACCATTTTGAAAAGAAGGTCGACGACATCCGATCCTCGTTTGCTAAGTCAAACGACACTGCTGGTTCTGCTCACACTGCCCTACCCTGTGCTCTGACCTCTTTCTCCCTCTCTCTCCAGATGAAATCTCGCGTCTTGTGACGGCCGGCCGCCCAACAACCTGCCCGCTTGACCCTATCCCCTCCTCTCTTCTCCAGACCATTTCCGGAGACCTTCTCCCTTACCTCACCTCGCTCATCAACTCATCCCTGACCGTTGGCTACGTCCCTTCCGTCTTCAAGAGAGCGAGAGTTGCACCCCTTCTGAAAAAACCTACACTCGATCCCTCCGATGTCAACAATTACAGACCAGTATCCCTTCTTTCTTTTCTCTCCAAAACTCTTGAACGTGCTGTCCTTGGCCAGCTCTCCCGCTATCTCTCTCTGAATGACCTTCTTGATCCAAATCAGTCAGGTTTCAAGACTAGTCATTCAACTGAGACTGCTCTCCTCTGTATCACGGAGGCGCTCCGCACTGCTAAAGCTAACTCTCTCTCCTCTGCTCTCATCCTTCTAGATCTATCGGCTGCCTTCGATACTGTGAACCATCAGATCCTCCTCTCCACCCTCTCCGAGTTGGGCATCTCCGGCGCGGCCCACGCTTGGATTGCGTCCTACCTGACAGGTCGCTCCTACCAGGTGGCGTGGCGAGAATCTGTCTCCTCACCACGCGCTCTCACCACTGGTGTCCCCCAGGGCTCTGTTCTTGGCCCTCTCCTATTCTCGCTATACACCAAGTCACTTGGCTCTGTCATAACCTCACATGGTCTCTCTTATCATTGCTATGCAGACGACACACAATTAATCTTCTCCTTTCCCCCTTCTGATGACCAGGTGGCGAATCGCATCTCTGCATGTCTGGCAGACATATCAGTGTGGATGACGGATCACCACCTCAAGCTGAACCTCGGCAAGACGGAGCTGCTCTTCCTCCCGGGGAAGGACTGCCCGTTCCATGATCTCGCCATCACGGTTGACAACTCCATTGTGTCCTCCTCCCAGAGCGCCAAGAACCTTGGCGTGATCCTGGACAACACCCTGTCGTTCTCAACTAACATCAAGGCGGTGGCCCGTTCCTGTAGGTTCATGCTCTACAACATCCGCAGAGTACGACCCTGCCTCACACAGGAAGCGGCGCAGGTCCTAATCCAGGCACTTGTCATCTCCCGTCTGGATTACTGCAACTCGCTGTTGGCTGGGCTCCCTGCCTGTGCCATTAAACCCTTCAACTCATCCAGAACGCCGCAGCCCGTCTGGTGTTCAACCTTCCCAAGTTCTCTCACGTCACCCCGCTCCTCCGTTCTCTCCACTGGCTTCCAGTTGAAGCTCGCATCCGCTACAAGACCATGGTGCTTGCCTACGGAGCTGTGAGGGGAACGGCACCTCAGTACCTCCAGGCTCTGATCAGGCCCTACACCCAAACAAGGGCACTGCGTTCATCCACCTCTGGCCTGCTCGCCTCCCTACCACTGAGGAAGTACAGCTCCCGCTCAGCCCAGTCAAAACTGTTCGCTGCCCTGGCCCCCCAATGGTGGAACAAACTCCCTCACGACGCCAGGACAGCGGAGTCAATCACCACCTTCCGGAGACACCTGAAACCCCACCTCTTTAAGGAATACCTAGGATAGGTTAAGTAATCCCTCTCACCCCACCCCCCCTAAGTTTTAGATGCACTATTGTTAAGTGACTGTCCCACTGGATGTCATAAGGTGAATGCACCAATTTGTAAGTCGCTCTGGATAAGAGCGTCTGCTAAATGACTTAAATGTTAAATGTAATGTAATGTACCCACTACTTACCTAACCTACCCTCTCCTACCTTACCTGCCTACCCACTACTTACCTAACCTACCCTCTCCTACCTTACCTGCCTACCCACTACTTACCTAACCTACCCTCTCCTACCTTACCTGCCTACCCACTACTTACCTAACCTACCCTCTCCTACCTTACCTGACTACCCACTACTTACCTAACCTACCCTCTCCTACCTTACCTGCCTACCCACTACTTACCTAACCTACCCTCTCCTACCTTACCTGCCTACCCACTACTTACCTAACCTACCCTCTCCTACCTTACCTGCCTACCCACTACTTACCTAACCTACCCTCTCCTACTTTACCTGCCTACCCACTACTTACCTAACCTACCCTCTCCTACCTTACCTGCCTACCCACTACTTACCTAACCTACCCTCTCCTACTTTACCTGCCTACCCACTACTTACCTAACCTACCCTCTCCTACTTTACCTGCCTACCCACTACTTACCTAACCTACCCTCTCCTACCTTACCTGCCTACCCACTACTTACCTAACTTAGCACCACCTGGTGCGCTCACCAAAATACAGGGGGGGTTATCCACCCAGGTCTTACCTAGTGTGCATAGACAGTAAATACTATGGGTTATGTATGCCCATAGGCCTCTTGCCTAAGCACTTCCTAGGTGTCTTCCCCCTGCATAGACAGTAAATACTACGGGTTATGTATGCCCATAGGCCTCTTGCCTAAGCACTTCCTAGGTGTCTTCCCCCTGCATAGACAGTAAATACTATGGGTTATAATAATAATAATAATATATGCCATTTAGCAGACGCTTTTATCCAAAGCGACTTACAGTCATGTGTGCATACATTCTACGTATGGGTGGTCCCGGGGATCGAACCCACTAGGCCTCTTGCCTAAGCATTTCCTAGGTGTCTTCCCCCTGCATAGACAGTAAATACTACAGGTTATGTATGCCCATAGGCCTCTTGCCTAAGCACTTCGTAGGTGCCTTCCCCCCTGGGAACATAGACAGTAAATACTACAGGTTATGTATGCCCATAGGCCTCTTGCCTAAGCACTTCCTAGGTGTCTCCCCCCTGCATAGACAGTAAATACTACAGGTTATGTATGCCCATAGGCCTCTTGCCTAAGCACTTCCTAGGTGCCTACCCCCTGCATAGACAGTAAATACTACAGGTTATGTATGCCCATAGGCCTCTTGCCTAAGCACTTCCTAGGTGTCTTCCCCCTGCATAGACAGTAAATACTACAGGTTATGTATGCCCATAGGCCTCTTGCCTAAGCACTTCCTAGGTGTCTCCCCCCTGGGAACATAGACAGTAAATACTACAGGTTATGTATGCCCATAGGCCTCTTGCCTAAGCACTTCCTAGGTGTCTTCCCCCTGCATAGACAGTAAATACTACAGGTTATGTATGCCCATAGGCCTCTTGCCTAAGCACTTCCTAGGTGCCGTCCCCCTGCATAGACAGTAAATACTACAGGTTATGTATGCCCATAGGCCTCTTGCCTAAGCACTTCCTAGGTGCCTTCCCCCCTGGGAACATAGACAGTAAATACTATGGGTTATGTATGCCCATAGGCCTCTTGCCTAAGCACTTCCTAGGTGTCTTCCCCCTGCATAGACAGTAAATACTACAGGTTATGTATGCCCATAGGCCTCTTGCCTAAGCACTTCCTAGGTGTCTTCCCCCCTGGGAACACATGAAACAGAATAATACAAACGTAAGGAAACCATTTCAAGAATCAAAAACACTGTGCCCTATTGGCACACATATACATATAGATCAGCAGCTACAAAATACTTAACAAAAACCTCTGAGCAACAACCAACACAAGACATATCAATGAGCAACAACCAACACATATCAATGAGCAACAACCAACACATATCAATCAGCAACAACCAACACATATCAATCAGCAACAACCAACACATATCAATCAGCAACAACCAACACAAGACATATCAATCAGCAACAACCAACACATATCAATCAGCAACAACCAACACATATCAATGAGCAACAACCAACACAAGACATATCAATCAGCAACAACCAACACATATCAATCAGCAACAACCAACACATATCAATGAGCAACAACCAACACAAGACATATCAATCAGCAACAACCAACACATATCAATCAGCAACAACCAACACATATCAATGAGCAACAACCAACACAAGACATATCAATGAGCAACAACCAACACAAGACATATCAATGAGCAACAACCAACACAAGACATATCAATCAGCAACAACCAACACATATCAATGAGCAACAACCAACACAAGACATATCAATCAGCAACAACCAACACATATCAATCAGCAACAACCAACACATATCAATCAGCAACAACCAACACATATCAATCAGCAACAACCAACACAAGACATATCAATCAGCAACAACCAACACAGGACATATCAATCAGCAACAACCAACACATATCAATCAGCAACAACCAACACATATCAATCAGCAACAACCAACACAGGACATATCAATCAGCAACAACCAACACATATCAATCAGCAACAACCAACACATATCAATCAGCAACAACCAACACATATCAATCAGCAACAACCAACACAAGACATATCAATCAGCAACAACCAACACATATCAATCAGCAACAACCAACACATATCAATCAGCAACAACCAACACAAGACATATCAATCAGCAACAACCAACACATATCAATCAGCAACAACCAACACAAGACATATCAATCAGCAACAACCAACACAAGACATATCAATCAGCAACAACCAACACATATCAATCAGCAACAACCAACACAGGACATATCAATCAGCAACAACCAACACAGGACATATCAATCAGCAACAACCAACACAAGACATATCAATCAGCAACAACCAACACATATCAATCAGCAACAACCAACACAAGACATATCAATCAGCAACAACCAACACAAGACATCAATCAGCAACAACCAACACAAGACATATCAATCAGCAACAACCAACACAAGACATATCAATCAGCAACAACCAACACAAGACATATCAATCAGCAACAACCAACACATATCAATCAGCAACAACCAACACATATCAATCAGCAACAACCAACACATATCAATCAGCAACAACCAACACATATCAATCAGCAACAACCAACACATATCAATCAGCAACAACCAACACAGGACATATCAATCAGCAACAACCAACACAGGACATATCAATCAGCAACAACCAACACATATCAATCAGCAACAACCAACACAAGACATATCAATCAGCAACAACCAACACATATCAATCAGCAACAACCAACACAAGACATATCAATCAGCAACAACCAACACAAGACATATCAATCAGCAACAACCAACACATATCAATGAGCAACAACCAACACATATCAATCAGCAACAACCAACACATATCAATGAGCAACAACCAACACATATCAATCAGCAACAACCAACACAAGACATATCAATCAGCTCTCTCCTAACAAAGAAACACTTGCTTTTCTAGCTTCAGAAGGAATCGGTAATTGTAGACAGCTGTTTCTGACGAGAGGGCGGGGTCAGCGCCAATCATCAATGGGGCCGACCAATCAGCTGCTTCGAAGAATCCAGGAAGCCATTTCCTGAAATGCAAAACCCATAACACACAGAAACTGGGGAATGTAACACCAAGTCGTTTCTGGGATTCAAACCAGGGATCTTTCAGTTACTGGCCCAACACCCTTAACCACTAGGCTACCTGCAGCAGGAGTCCCATGTTGACAGGAGACCCCACCTTTATTTCTCCCTCATTATGAACATTCATATTGGTCAACAGTCCTACTGTGTGTATTGAACATTCATATTGGACTGTAGCAGCTGGCTAACTGGCTACTGATCAACCTATTGTGTGTATTGAACATTCATATTGAACAGCCTTACCTATAGAGTAGCACCACCACCCATCAGCCCGTTCTCTTCTTGATGTCAAAGCTGCAGTGCATTGTTTTTATAGGAGTTTATGATGAATAATCCTATTTATTTCAAGCCCCACTAAGATGTCACCATACTATTCATTTAAAGCCCCTCTGTCAGATATAAACCATCAGAGTGGGAAACCAACTGACATGGAAACAATGGAGCAAATGTATCACTATCAGAGGGGTGTATTATGACATCAGATAGAACTACTCAGACATTCCAAATATCACTTGATTATCAGAGGGGTGTATATTATGACATCAGATAGAACTACTCAGACATTCCAAATCGGGCTTCATCCATATCATGAAGGTGGATATTGATCCAACCATTTCCAAAGTAATGACCGGGCTGATGGAAACAGGATATGCCTGAACACTTTTATAAATGAAGACAGACGATTTGTTGGTTTGTTTTACATGGTGGGTCTTTTTTGTGTCAGTAAACATGAATAAGTGATAAATGGCAGTGGAAACTCCTTTGCCAAATATTTATATAATAACCATCATCTCGAAGTTAAACATGGAGTCATGTGATGATATGTTGTGTGGTCCTCCCACTATGACTTGGGAAACCATGCAGTTTATTAGGCTACAAATTAAATAAGTTATGAACTTCACAGGGTGGTGAAAGTGGAGGTGATGAGCTTGATGCTCCTTTCCAATACATTTTGATGGTCTTATTCTGGTGACGTGATGATCGATGCTTGGTTGCCATTTGACAAATAAAATAATATCTCTCTTATCCATAATAATCTCATCATGTAGGTAGCCTACCAACACTGTATGTGTGAGCTGCTGGCTACAGTGCACGGGACAAGAGCACATTTTCTATATAACGCAACAGTTTTATAAAACCATCAGTTGAAAATGCGATGGAAACCCATTTAACTTGGTGGTCCTGTAGCTCAGTTGGTAGAGCATGGCGCTTGTAACGCCAGGGAAGTGGGTTCAATCCCCCGGGACCACCCATACGTAGAATGTATGCACACATGACTGTAAGTCGCTTTGGATAAAAGCGTCTGCTAAATGGCATATATACATATATATATAACTTGTATTTTTCATTCAGTACATGGGAATTCAACAGGAAAACATTTTTTTCCGTGCACTACGTCATCACGCAAATACTTTTATCCGCAATAGATATGTTTGATGCAAACATTTCCGATGGGAAAATGCGTATATTGTTTAATGCACAGGGGGAATTTAACAACAGACGTTATTTTGTTGTGCATTACGTCATCACGCTCAGCATTTTATCCACAATAAGTCTGATGGAAACATGCATATATTGTTTGAAGCAGATTGGAGATTATTCACATGAAAATCTGTCGCAAATTGCGTGGAAATTTAGCAACTAAGGTGGATATTGATCCAACACCTGCCGTATATTCAAACCAGCCCACTGGGCACAGACATCAGTTCAACATCTAGTTTCTCGTTACATTTCTTTGAGTCCTCAACTAAAGTGAATTCAACATGAAATCTACACAAAATGTCACCAGTCATTGGATTTAGTTTGCCAGTTGGGTGAAACACTAAATGTCACATGTCATTGGATTTAGGTTGCCAGTTGGGTGAAACACTAAATGTCACCTGTCATTGGATTTAGGTTGCCAGTTGGGTGAAACACTAAATGTCACATGTCATTGGATTTAGGTTGCCAGTTGGGTGAAAAATAAATATAAATACCCGATGTTGATGTCTTTTTACAAATCCAATCAGTTTTCCACATTGATCAAACATCACATGGAATTATTTTGTTGAAATGTGGAAACAAAGTTTATTCAACCAGTGGGAGGTTTGTAAAAGCCCTCGGGAAAGTCGAACGAAGAACTTTTCATCGAGAAAATGATGATGAAACAGCAATCAGTAGGAGAGTTGTGGTGGATATTATAAAATAAGGATCTGCTGGAGTCCAAGTCAAACCAAGATTCTTTATTTATTTAATCCGTGAGCGAGTCAGTGAACATTTTCATGTCATTAAATCATCAGTGGGCAACAATGCAAATGTCAACAATGGAGCAAATGCATCACATCCAAATATCACTTGATTATCTGTAGTGCTGGAGGAATGACACACCCAGATAAACACAGAGTTTAAAATATTATGTGGTCCTTCTGTAGCTCAGTTGGTAGAGCATGGCGCTTGTAACGCCAGGGTAGTGGGTTTGATCCCCGGGACCACCCATACGTAGAATGTATGCACACATGACTGTAAGTCGCTTTGGATAAAAGCGTCTGCTAAATGGCATATATTATATTTATTATTTTATATTAAAAAAGGACCATTAGACACATGGAATCTGATTTACTCCGTATTCAATTCATATTTTCTAACAGAGACATACAAATATATTTTTGAGTATATCTTTTACAATTGAATTTCATTTTATATGGTATAAACAAGTAAACACATTCTCAGTCAACAATAGAAGACACTGGGAGCACTGTGTTCTCTGATGAACTTTAAAAGGTGATGTGAAATATCACACTAGGAGAAGTTATTTTTCTGTGGATTCTCACATGCCTTTTAGGTGACATTTGTAAAGGTGTGTATTCGCTCATGAGCTTTCAGCTTTCCTAACTCCGTAAAACTCTTTCTACACTGAGCGCGATGGTATGGCTTCTCCCCTGTGTGTATTTCGCTCATGATATTTCATGTTTCCTAACTGGTTAAAACTCTTTCCACAATGGGTGCAATGGTATGGCTTATCCCCTGTGTGAATTCGCTCATGAGATTGTAGGTTTCCTAACAAGCTAAAACTCTTTCCACACTTTGCGCAATGGAAAGGCTTCTCCCCTGTGTGTATTCTCTCGTGTCTTTTCAGGTTTCCTAAGTGGTTAAAACTCGTTCCACACAAGGCGCAATGGAAAGGCTTTGCTTCGGTGTGTGTCCTCATGTCTTTTCAGGCTTCCTAACTTGGTAAACTTAGTTCCACACTGGGAGCAGTGGTAAGGCTTATCCCCTGTGTGTATTTGTTCATGAGATTTCATGTTATCTAACTTGTTAAAACTCTTTCCACACTGTTCACAATGGTATGGCTTCTCCCCTGTGTGTATTCGCCCATGAGCAATTAGGCTTCCTAAGCGGTTAAAACTCTTTCCACAATGTGAGCAGTGGTAAGGCTTCTCCCCTGTGTGTATTCGGCCATGAGCTTTCAGGCTTCCTAACTGGCTAAAACTCTTTCCACAATGTGAGCAGTGGTAAGGCTTTTCCCCTGTGTGTATTCGCTCATGAGCTTTCAGGCTTCCTAACTTGATAAAACTCTTTCCACACTGAGAGCAGAGGTGTCGTCTTGCTGGTTTGGACATCTCTGGTTCCTCCGAGTTTGGTTTTCCTCCTGCCAAAGACATTGTTTATTTAAAGAGAGACCAGAATGAAATCTCCACATGATAAAACTGCCTTGCTATGAGGTGTAATCCAAATCAGATCCCTCAATAACCTGAGGCCAGTTTTCAAACATTTCATAATTTAAAACAATCTTTGTGTGATTTTAAAACAAATCATGTTGAAGAGCTTCCTGGTAATATAGTTACATTACTCATTCTGTTTCAGTAGTCATAACACAAAACACAGTTCTATCACACTCAAGACACAGACATAGCCGGATTCCTATCAAGCAGGTGGTTCTAAATATATAACTTTCATAGCTGTATGATACAGAATGTGACCTACACACTTCCTTAAAATTCGGTGACAAGCCGAATTTCTTCAGCCTCCTGAGGCTCGCTGTCAGTGTGAGTGGACCAATTCAGTTTGTCTGTGATGTGTATGCCGGGGAACTTAAAACTAGCTACCCTCTCCACTACTGTTCCATCGATGTGGATAGGGGGGTGTTCCCTCTGCTGTTTCCTGAAGTCCACAATCATCTCCTTAGTTTTGTTGACGTTGAGTGTGAGGTTATTCTCCTGACCCCACACTCCGAGGGCCCTCACCTCCACCCTGTAGGCCGTCTCGTCGTTGTTGGTAATCAAGCCTACCACTGTTGTGTCGTCCGCAAACTTGATGATTGAGTTGGTGGCGTGCGTGGCCACGCAGTCGTGGGTGAACAGGGAGTACAGGAGAGGGCTCAGAACGCACCCTTGTGGGGCCCCCGTGTTGAGGATCAGCGGGGAGGAGATGTTGTTGCCTACCCTCACCACCTGGGGGCGGCCCGTCAGGAAGTCCAGTACCCAGTTGCACAGGGCGGGGTCGAGACCCAGGGTCTCGAGCTTGATGATGAGCTTGGAGGGTACTATGGTGTTGAATGCTGAGCTGTAGTCGATGAACAGCATTCTCACATAGCTATTCCTCTTGTCCAGGTGGGCTAGGGCAGTGTGCAGTGTGGTTGAGATTGCATCGTCTGTGGACCTATTTGGGCGGTAAGCAAATTGGAGTGGGTCTAGGGTGTCAGGTAGGGTGGAGGTGATATGGTCCTTGACTAGTCTCTCAAAGCACTTCATGATGACGGAAGTGAGTGCTACGGGGCGGTAGTCGTTTAGCTCAGTTACCTTAGCTTTCTTGGGAACAGGAACAATGGTGGCCCTCTTGAAGCATGTGGGAACAGCAGACTGGTATAGGGATTGATTGAATATGTCCGTAAACACACCGGCCAGCTGGTCTGCGCATGCTCTGAGGGCGCGGCTGGGGATGCCGTCTGGGCCTGCAGCCTTGCGAGGGTTAACACGTTTAAATGTCTTACTCACCTCGGCTGCAGTGAAGGAGAGACCGCATGTTTTCGTTGCAGGCCGTGTCAGTGGCACTGTATTGTCCTCAAAGCGGGCAAAAAAGTTATTTAGTCTGCCTGGGAGCAAGACATCCTGGTCCGTGACTGGGCTGGGTTTCTTCTTGTAGTCCGTGATTGACATGCCTCTTGTGTCTGAGCCATTGAATTGAGATTCCACTTTGTCTCTGTACTGACGCTTAGCTTGTTTAATAGCCTTGTGGAGGGAATAGCTGCATTGTTTATATTCGGACATGTTACCAGACACCTTGCCCTGATTAAAAGCAGTGGTTCGCGCTTTCAGTTTCACGCGAATGCTACCATCAATCCACGGTTTCTGGTTTGGGAATGTTTTTATCGTTGCTATGGGAACAACATCTTCGACGCACGTTCTAATGAACTCGCACACCGAATCAGCGTATTCGTCAATATTTCCATCTGACGCAATACGAAACATGTCCCAGTCCACGTGATGGAAGCAGTCTTGGAGTGTAGAGTCAGCTTGGTCTGACCAGCGTTGGACAGACCTCAGCGTGGGAGCCTCTTGTTTTAATTTCTGCCTGTAGGCAGGGATCAGCAAAATGGAGTCGTGGTCAGATTTCCCGAAAGGGGGGCGGGGCAGGGCCTTATATGCGTCGCAGAAGTTAGAGTAACAATGATCCAAGGTTTTACCACCCCTGGTTGCGCAATCGATATGCTGATAAAATTTGGGGAGTCTTGTTTTCAGATTAGCTTTGTCAAAATCCCCAGCTACAATGAATGCAGCCTCCGGATAAATGGTTTCCAGTTTGCAAAGAGTTAAATAAAGTTTGTTCAGAGCCATCGATGTGTCTGCTTGGGGGGGATATATACGGCTGTGATTATAATCGAAGATAATTCTCTTGGAAGATAATGCGGTCTACATTTGATTGTGAGGAATTCTAAATCAGGTGAACAGAAGGATTTGAGTTCCTGTATGTTTCCTTCATCACACCATGTCCCGTTAGTCATGAGGCATACGCCCCCGCCACTCTTCTTACCAGAGAGATGTATGTTTCTGTCGGCGCGATGCGTGGAGAAACCCGTTGGCTGCACCGCCCTGGATAGCGTCTTCCCAGTAAGCCATGTTTCCGTGAAGCAGAGAACGTTGCAGTCTCTGATGTCCCTCTGGAATGCCACCCTTGCTCGGATTTCGTCAACCTTGTTGTCGAGAGACTGGACATTGGCAAGAAGAATGCTGGGAAGTGGTGCGCGATGTGCCCTTTTTCGGAGTCTGACCAGAACACCGCCTCGTTTCCCTCTTTTTCGGAGTCATTTTTTTGGGTCGCTGCATGCGATCCATTCCGTTGTCCTGTTTGTAAGGCAGAACACAGGATCCGCGTCGCGGAAAACATATTCTTGGTCGTACTGATGGTGAGTTGACGCTGATCTTATATTCAGTAGTTCTTCTCGACTGTATGTAATGAAACCTAAGATGACCTGGGGTACTAATGTAACAAATAACACGTAAAAAAAAAAAAAAAAACTGCATAGTTTCCTAGAACGCGAAGCGAGGCGGCCATCTCAGTCGGCGCCGGAAGTCAGTAACATCTCCCTGTTGTCTCAAGGGTTTGACACAATGCTGCACAACGCTGTTCACAAATGTTTAACATTTTGAATAATCACTAATGTCATGATATTTTGGGTAAAAATAATGAAATATTTGATGTATATAAAAGAAAAATATTAATATTTTTTACCCCATTTTCTCCCCAATTTTTGTCAATTGGTGGTTACAGTCTTGTCTCATCGCTGCAACTCCCGTACGGATTCGGGAGAGGCGAACATCAAGAGCCAACCCAGAAGCCAGCCGCACCAAGGTGTCGGAGGAAACACCGTACACCTGGCAACCGTGTCAGCGTGCATGCGTCCGGCCCACCACAGGAGTCACTACAGCGCGATGGGACAAGGACCGACCGGCCAAAACCTCCCCCAGCCCGGATGACGCTGGGACAATTGTGCGTCGCCTCATGGCTCTCCTGGTCGTGGCCGGCTGCGACACAGCTGGGTATTGAACCAGAATCGGTAGTAACGCAGCTAGCACTGCGATGCAGTGCCTTAGAACGCTGCGCCACTCGGGAGGCTGCATTTATATTTCTGTTCAGTCAAAAGTTTGGACACACCTACTCATTCAAGGGGTTTTCTTTATTTTTGCTATTTTCCACATTGTAGAATAATAGTGAAGACATAAAGACTATGAAATAACACGTATAGAATCATGTAGAAACCCCAAAAAAATGAAATAAATCCAAAAATATTTTATATTTGAGCTTCTTCAATGTAGCCCCCCTTTGCCTTGATGACAGCTTTGCACGCTCTTGGCATTCTGTCAACCAGCTTCACGTGAAATTCCTTCACCACACTGTCTGTGTGGGTGGATCATTTCAGATTGTCAGTGAAGTATGTGTACGCCGTGGAACTTTAAGCTTTCCACCTTCTCCACTGCGGTCCCGTGGATTGGACAGTCTTGAAGGAGTTCCAACATATGCTGAGCACTTATTGGCTGCTTTCTTTCACTCTGTGGTCCAACTCATCCCAAACCATCTCAATTGGGTTGAGGTCGAGTGATTGTGGAGGCCAGGTCATCTGATGCAGCATTCAATCACTCTCATTGGTCAAATAGCCCTTACACAGCCTGGAGGTGTGTTATGGGTCATTGTCCTGATGAAAAACAAATGATAGTCCCACTAAGCCCAAACCAGATGTGATGGCGTCTCGCTGCAGACTGCTGTGGTAGCCAACCTGGTAAAGTGTGCCCTGACTTCTAAATAATTCACTGACAGTGTCACCAGCAAAGCACCCTCACACCTCCTCCTCCATGCTTCACGGTGGGAACCACACATGCGGAGATCCTCTAATTCACCTACTCTGCATCTCACAAAGACATGGCGGTTGGAACCAAAAATGTCTAATTTGGATTCATCAGACCAAAGGACAGATTTCCACCGGTCTAATGTTAATTGCTTGTGTTTCATGGCCCAACAAGGCTTTTCTTCTCATTGGTGTCCTTTAGTAGTGGTTTCTTTGCAGCAATTCAACCTTGAAGGCCTGATTCACACAGTCTCCTCTGAACAGTTGATGTTGAGATGTGTCTGTGAAGCATTTATTTGGGCTGCAATTTCTGAGGCTGGCAACTCTAATGAACTTATCCTCTGCAGCAGAGGTAACTCTGGGTCTTCCTTTCCTGTGGCAGTCCTCATGAGAGCCAGTTTCATCATAGCGCTTGATGGTTTTGGCGACTGCACTTGAAGAAACTAAAAGTTCTTAACATTTTCCGAATTGACTGACCTTCATGTCTTAAAGTAATGATGGACTGTCGTTTCTCTTTGCTTACTTGAGCTGTTCTTGCCATAATCTGGACTTGGTCTTTTACCACATAGCCCTATCTTCAGTATACCACCCCTACCATGTCACAACACAACTGATTGGCTTAAACGCATTAAGGAGGAAATAAATTCCACAAATGAACTTTTAACAGGGCACATATGTTAATTGAAATGCATTCCAGGTGACTTCCCCATGAAGCTGGTTGAGAGAATGCCAAGAGTGTGCAAGGAAAAGGGTGGCTACTTTGAAGAATTTGTTTAACACTTTTTTCGCTACTATATGATTCCATGATATTTCATAGTTGATGTCTTCACCATTATTCTACAATGTAGAAAATAGTAAAAAAATAAAGAAAAACCCTTGAATGAGAAGTTGTGTGTCCTAACTTTTGACTGGTAGTGTAGATGGTTGATTCCGTGGGAAAGTCAACCTGAACATGTGTAACGGAGGTGAGAACGTGCCGTAAACTCACTCCACAGCTTGAAACGTCACAGATGGAGCTGTCCAACTGGTACCTTTTAAACTCACTCCACAGCTTGAAACGTCACAGATGGAGCTGTCCAACTGGTACCTTTTAAACTCACTCCACAGCTTGAAACGTCACAGATGGAGCTGTCCAACTGGTACCTTTTAAACTCACTCCACAGCTTGAAACGTCACAGATGGAGCTGTCCAACTGGTACCTTTTAAACTCACTCCACAGCTTGAAACGTCACAGATGGAGCTGTCCAACTGGTACCTTTTAAACTCACTCCACAGCTTGAAACGTCACAGATGGAGCTGTCCAACTGGTACCTTTTAAACTCACTCCACAGCTTGAAACGTCACAGATGGAGCTGTCCAACTGGTACCTTTTGTATCGCTCACTCCATCGGTTCATTGTCAAGGAGAGTGGTCACATGTGATGAGAAGCAGAGGATCACTAGTTTGAGCCCAGTATGGGGACAGAGGAGGAAACTAAACTGGTAGCAGCACACTGGCGTCCAACTGGTTACATATTAAATCAATAAAGTGAGTCATTTCCAAATGAAACCATGTTCTTATGGGGAAGGGAGGAAGTATATATATTAAACCATGTTCTTTAAGGTCTATATAGTATATATATATGAAACCATGTTCTTTAAGGTCTATATAGTATATATATATATATTCAACCATGTTCTTTAAGGTCTATTAAGTATATATATATTAAACCATGTTCATTAAGGTCTATATAGTATATATATATTAAACCATGTTCTTTAAGGTCTATATAGTATAATATATTAAACCATGTTCTTTAAGGTCTATATAGTATATATATATTAAACCATGTTCATTAAGGTCTGTATGTTGGAGTTCAGGCTTTATTTGACCTGTTAGAGGAAATGAATTTAATTTTGTCCATTACAGAGATGGAGGCCAAGTCTCACAAGAAATGCTTTTCATTCAATCATATTGCCAAGCTTTTAGAAAGGGCTTACGGAGCTTGTTTTAAAAATACATATATTTGCCATGTTTAACAAGTTCTGTAGATCAGATGTTAATGAAGCAATACAGGCCACATTGAAGTGTCTGGAGTTTAGTTTGTATGTTCTACAGTCTAGTAAAGACAGGGGGGGTGTTGACTGGGACAGACAATGTAACATCCATAATGTTTTAAGGAAAAGTTTTTGTAAAACAAGCAGCTTACAATGGATCATCTTGAAACTCTCTCTAAATCTAACTTTCATCAAGGTTTTATATGGTCTATTGGTTTCTCTTTTTCATTGGCAGAATCCTTTTTCAGTGCTATGATATTCATAACATCCATATCCACCAGTCTATCTTCCTGTCAACTAACATAACTCCACTGGTTGTCCTGGTAACAGATACCAGTGGACAGATCTATTTTATTTGTTCAAACTAAACTACAGCACTTACTTTGATGAGTCAAATCTGATCCTTTCATCTCTTCTCCTCCTCTCACAGTTCCACTCAGCCCCGTTGTTTTCCTGCAGTCAACAAGCAATACAGACAACCTCTTCATACCCAGCAGTAAGGTGCTACCAGGAGAGGCACGACACAGGGACTCCGGGAGGGCGGAGGGACTAGCGTTGTCCTGGTAACCATAAAGAGGGGACACAGACACATATCATTATGGATGCTGATGTCACTGTTGTCATGAAGTGCTCTACAGAAACCCAGCCCCCGATAGAGCAAGCTGTATGCTAGACCAGACCAAGCTGTACCATCTGGTGTTCTGATCTGGAGAGACTCTTCTCTGCCTCGTCAACATCAGGATGTTGCTGAGGCTCTCCAGAGGATCCACAATTGTCATGTCTCTCTCCTGTGTGAACGACAACATCAAACAGATGGTAAACCTACGACCATCTATTACAATCATAGACATTCATATCTAAAAATGCCACAAAAAGGGTCGTCCCACGAAATGGGTGCCTTTTACGTTTAAAAAAATATTTTAAGTAGAAATTACGCACCAATATTGAATTTTAAAAGCCTGTTGGCAGCCTAGTGGTTAGGTTGCAAGATCAACGGTTGCAAGATCGAATCCCAGAGCTGACAAGGTAAAAAAAATCTGTTGTTTTGCCCCTGAACAAGGCAGTTAACCCACTGTTTCTAGGACCTCATTGAAAATAAGAATTAGTTCTTAACTGACTTGCCCAGTTAAAGAAAAGGTCAAATAAAATAAAAGATGGGGAGAACTTGAATGTAGACCACATGGAGAATTCAATACATCTCATTTAAAAGACCCAAAAATATATGTACCAATGGCAGATTGACCCTTTAACAATTCCTACAGTACTGAACATGTTCAAGTGTAGAACTTCAGCAGAATGCCCCTTTCAAACCCCACATTAGTTCAACAACGGCATAGTTTGTGTCCCTGTTTAAGACAGTACTCACTGGTGTTAATCTGATATTCTGTCTCCTCCTTTTCACTCCCAAGACGTCTTCCTTCTTCACCTTTATTGAGACAGCATCCTCTTCCTCTCTAAAAGGTGCTTTCTCTTTTTTCACTATAACATCTTCTTCTTTCCCAATAACATCCTCTTCTTCTTTCACTATAACAACCTCCTCTTCCTCCTTTTTCATTCTGAAAGATTATTTCTCCTCTTATTTACCAGGGGAGGAGTAGTTTAGTGAGCTCATGGTCAGGGATGTTATCTAGCTAGTTAGCATTAGCGAGTAGCCTAGTGCTAACCTCAGTGACGTTATATTCAACACGTTTGCAAAATGAATGCAAATTAGGTTAAAATTAACCAGTTGAAACGTCACCAGAAAAGTGTTTAAAACACAGAGATTAGCTAATGTACAATAACATGGTCTAAAGCGTGAATCGTTCAGTTTTATGTTGTCTAGCAAGCTACCGAGGTGGTTGAAAGAGTTGGCGCCTGTCCCTGAAGAAGCGTCCCGTCCAGTCCAATATACGTCACGCATGAAGCATCACCTGAAAGACGCCCATCGCCATCTGCTGGCTGGAGTGGGTAACGCAGTTTGGAAACAATAGTTACTACACTTTTGTATTGGAAAGAACGTTATAATAATTTAACAATAAGCTGATATATTTTCTCTTACGTCTTACAAATAATACGTTCCTGTACACAGACGTAGACGCTTAATAGGTAGTGTGTTAATATACATTTGCTCTGTTCATTTTTTACATTTGTTTTTATTAGATGTGATCATACTTTTCCCTTAAAGCCACGCTCTATAAGATACAAATCATCCTGTAAACAACAGAACAAATGCATCACATGCAAATAGCACTTGATTATCTGTAGTGCTTTACACTGGGTAGACAAAACATTAAGAACACCTGCTCCTTCCATGACTTAGACTGACTAGATTAATTCAGGCTAAAGCTACGATCCCTTATTGATGTCAGTAGTTAAATCCAATTCAATCAGTGTATATGAAGGGGAGGAGACAGGTTAAATAAGGATTTTTACGCCTCGGGACAATTGAGGCATGGATTGCGCATGTGTGCCATTCAGAGGATAAACGGGTATGGTAATAGGAGCCAGGTGCTCCGGTTTGTGTCAAGAACTGCAACACTGCTGGGTTTTTTAGCTCAACAGTTCCCCATGTGTACCAAAATGGTCCACCATCCAAACAGTGGTGGTCAGTGCCGTTTAGATGAGGGAGGACCCTTTGTATTTTCAAGCACTGCATGTTGGATTTCATTTATTCCATCAAATGTAACAGCGATAGGTTTAGACCTCCGTGATTCTCAGATGTACAGACTACAGCATGTTGGATGACTGTCATTCATATTCCATTCACCCAGTTCAATGTAACAGTAGGTTTAGACTACTCCGTGATTCAGATGTACAGACTACAGCATTTGGATGACTGTCATTCATATTCCATTCACCCAGTTCAATGTAACAGCGATAGGTTTAGACTACTCCGTGATTCTCAGATGTTCAGACTACCATTTTGTTTATCAGCATGTTGGATGACTGTCATTCATATTCCATTCACCCAGTTCAATGTAACAGCGATAGGTTTAGACTAATTCTCAGATGTACAGACTACAGCATGTTGGATGACTGTCATTCATATTCCATTCACCCAGTTCAATGTAACAGCGATTTTAGACAGATTCTCAGATGTACAGACTACAGCATGTTGGATGACTGTCATTCATATTCCATTCACCCAGTTCAATGTAACAGCGATAGGTTTAGACTACTCCGTGATTCTCAGATGTACAGACTACAGCATGTTGGATGACTGTCATTCATATTCCATTCACCCAGTTCAATGTAACAGCGATAGGTTTAGACTACTCCGTGATTCTCAGATGTACAGACTACAGCATGTTGGATGACTGTCATTCATATTCCATTCACCCAGTTCAATGTAACAGCGATAGGTTTAGACTCATTCTCAGATGTACAGACTACAGCATGTTGGATGACTGTCATTCATATTCCATTCACCCAGTTCAATGTAACAGCGATAGGTTTAGACTACTCCGTGATTCTCAGATGTACAGACTACAGCATGTTGGATGACTGTCATTCATATTCCATTCACCCAGTTCAATGTAACAGCGATAGGTTTAGACTACTCCGTGATTCTCAGATCCCAGCATGTTGGATGACTGTCATTCATATTCCATTCACCCAGTTCAATGTAACAGCGATAGGTTTAGACTACTCCGTGATTCTCAGATGTACAGACTACAGCCTATGTTCAATGTAACAGTTTAGACTATATTCTCAGATGTTCCCTATCCCCATCACAAAACCTAGCCTATGAATTTTTACAGTATATCACAAAAGTTTTTTTAATTTAGTGAAATATTAGGGGTGTACTCACTTTTGTTGCCAGCGGTTTAGACATTAATAGCTGTGTGTTGAGTTATTTTGAGGGGACAGCAAATTTACACTGTTTTACAAGCTGTACACTCACTACTTTACATTGTAGCAAAGTGTCATTTCTTCAGTGTTGTCACATGAAAAGATATACTCAAATATTTACAAAAATGTGAGGGGTGTACTCACTTTTGTGATATACTGTATATGCACACAGGTCGAGAGAAACATTTCCATTCTGCCTTGCACACTCTTTCTTGCATCTTGCTGAAATATAGGGTGTAACCATTAGTCAAACAGTTTCAAACAAGAGATTCTATTGGACAAATTCAGGTATGTTCATTCCGGTTTTGTTTCGTTTAAGTAACGTTTGTCAATAGAATCGGCGGGAATGAATACACCCCTGATCACGTGTAAACACAGTTCACTTTCATTACAGCCACATTATATTCCTTCTCTCCTCCTCTCACCTTCTCCCTTTGCTTCTGGACTTCAATGCACAACACATCAGCTGTATGTCACCAGGAGAAAAAACCTTTCCAAGCCAAACCATTTCATAACTGAAACACACAGCTTACATTGTTGTCACCATATTAGCTAAAATAACATCATAGTCAACAGAGCTAATAGAACTAACTCGTTAGTAAACCTGCTACAATCATGCAGTAACGTCACAGTGTACAGTCAGTAAGCAGTTTAGCACTTTCCTTGGTGGGCCCCGGTGGCAATACATTTATAAAACCAAAAGCTGACCTTGACTTGGAAGAGTTCCAGTGTTGTGTTGGATAGTCATAGCCAGCTAGCTAACATAGCATCCCTCTGTTTAAGCAGGGTGTTTCAGTAGGCTAAACTAGATAGCTGCATTTGCTAGCTAAGTAAGTCAACATGTCAGTTCATGCTGCAAGAGCTCTGATAGGTTGGAGGATGTCCTCCGGAAGTTGTCATAATAACTGTGTAAGTCTATGGAAGCCTTGAGAACCATAAACCTCCTAGGTTTTGTATTGAAGTCAATGTACCCAGAGGAGGACGCAAAATAGTCTGTTTTAATCAATTAATTGGTTACGTGATTATATTTAGTATAGTTTTATCTAAAAAGGATAACTTTTGAAATGTTTTACCATTTTTATTTTTTGTAAAATAACTGAGGACGACGGTTCTCCCCTTCCTCCTCTGAGGAGCCTCCACTGCACCCAAAGGACATCCAGCCAACTTGACACAATTGTGGGAAGCATTGGAGTCAACATGGGCCAGCATTCCTGTGGAAAGCTATCGACACCTTGTAGAGTCCATGCCTCGACGAATTGAAGCTGTTCTGGGGGAGAAAGGGGAGGGTCCAACTCCATATTAGGAAGGTGTTCCAAATGTTTGGTATAATCAGTGGATATATCTGCCATTTAGCAGACACTTTTATCCGAAGTGATTTGCAGTCGTGTGCAAACACTTTACATATGGGTGGTCCCAGGAATCAAACCCACTGCCCTGGTTTTACAAGCACCATACTCTACCAACTGAGCTCCAGGACCACAAGGAAAGACCAAGGAATGATGGCGATAAACACACACACACACACACACACACACACACACACACACACACACACACACACACACACACACACACACACACACACACACACACACACACACACACACACACACACACACACACACACACACACACACAGCCTGAGTTTGAAAAAGGTAATCAAAGACCGTAACATTGAAACTGACATACTCCATATTTAGTTCCAATCAAATTATATTTGTCACATCAATACAACAAGTGTAGACCTTACTGTAAAATGCTGAATACAACAAGTGTAGACCTTACTGTGAAATGCTGAATACAACAAGTGTAGACCTTACTGTGAAATGCTCACTGACAAGCCCTTAACCAAAATTGATACTATTCTAAACCCTCTGCCTGCAAAGCGGTCGTTATTTTCCTTCAAGTTTCTGAAGAGGAAACAGCCCAGAAATGCCCTTGTCTGAGTACATTTGTCTACCACTATGTGTAGCTGTTAGCGATGATGCTAATGATCCACTATGTGTAGCTGTTAGCGATGATGCTAATGATCCACTATGAGTAGCTGTTAGTGATGATGCTAATGATCCACTATGTGTAGCTGTTAGTGATGATGCTAATGATCCACTATGTGTAGCTGTTAGCGATGATGCTAATGATCCACTATGTGTAGCTATTAGCGATGATGCTAATGATACACTATGAGTAGCTGTTAGCGATGATGCTAATGAACCACTATGTGTAGCTGTTAGTGATGATGCTAATGATCCACTATGTGTAGCTGTTAGTGATGATGCTAATGATCCACTATGTGTAGCTGTTAGCGATGATGCTAATGATCCACTATGTGTAGCTGTTAGCGATGATGCTAATGATCCACTATGTGTAGCTGTTAGAGATGATGCTAATGATCCACTATGTGTAGCTGTTAGCGATGATGCTAATGACAACTATCTTCTGGTTGATGGAAAAGCTTTCCCAAAAACCTTGTCAATTAAATGTTAACTACAAAGTAGTCTATGTCTCCCTGGCAGAATGATATCATGTATATATCATGTATATATATATATATATATATATATATATATAGAGAGAGAGAGAGAGAGAGAGAGAGAGAGAGAGAGAGAGAGAGAGAGAGAGAGAGAGAGAGAGAGAGAGAGAGAGAGAGAGGTAATCAGGGAGGTAATGGAGTCCAGGTGAGTCTGATGACGAGCAGGTGTGCGTAACGGGGCCGGAGAGAGAGAGACACGTGACAACACGAGGAATACATGATTGGCAGGATATAGAACACAAAACAAGAAAAAGGTAATTTTACCCCCATTAATAACCTTTTACTGCAGGGGGCTGAATCAGTGGCACGCCCAGAGTTTTCTTGGTAGTCTTAAACAAATCTACCGTGAAACAAAAGTATCCACATCACACAAATGGCTATGGGATTTTAAAAAGAAGACAGCAGTACTGGGTCAGATATGGTTATTGCTGCATTGTCGGAACTAGAAACACAAGCATTTCGCAACACTCGCATTAACATCTGCTAACTATGTGTATGTGACCAATACCATCTGCTAACCATGTGTATGTGACCAATAACATCTGCTAACCACGTGTATGTGACCAATAACATCTGCTAACCATGTGTATGTGGCCAATAATATCTGCTAACCATGTGTATGTGACCAATAACATCTGCTAACCATGTGTATGTGACCAATAACATCTGCTAACCATGTGTATGTGACCAATAACATCTGCTAACCATGTGTATGTGACCAATAACATCTGCTAACCATGTGTATGTGACCAATAACATTTGATAACCATGTGTATGTGACCAATAACATCTGATAACCATGTGTATGTGACCAATAACATCTGCTAACCATGTGTATGTGACCAATAACATCTGCCAACCATGTGTATGTGACCAATAACATCTGCTAACCATGTGTATGTGAACAATAACATCTGCTAACCATGTGTATGTGACCAATAACATCTGCTAACCATGTGTACGTGACCAATAACATCTGCTAACCATGTGTACGTGACCAATAACATCTGCTAACCATGTGTACGTGACCAATAACATCTGCTAACCATGTGTATGTGACCAATAACATCTGCTAACCATGTGTACGTGACCAATAACATCTGCTAACCATGTGTATGTGACCAATAACATCTGCTAACCATGTGTACGTGACCAATAACATCTGCTAACCATGTGTATGTGACCAATAACATCTGCTAACCATGTGTATGTGACCAATAACATCTGCTAACCATGTGACCAATAACATCTGCTAACCATGTGTATGTGACCAATAACATCTGCAAACCATGTGGATGTGACCAATAACATCTGCTAACCATGTGTATGTGACCAATAACATCTGCTAAAAGTCAATCACGGACGACAAGAAGAAACCCAGCCCAGTCACGGACCAGGATAGTTTGCTCCCAGGCAGACTAAATAACTTTTTTGCCCGCTTTGAGGACAATACAGTGCCACTGACACGGCCTGCAACGAAAACATGCGGTCTCTCCTTCACTGCAGCCGAGGTGAGTAAGACATTTAAACGTGTTAACCCTCGCAAGGCTGCAGGCCCAGATGGCATCCCCAGCCGCACCCTCAGAGCATGCGCAGACCAGCTGGCCGGTGTGTTTATGGACATATTCAATCAATCCCTATACCAGTCTGCTGTTCCCACATGCTTCAAGAGGGCCATCATTGTTCCCGTTCCCAAGAAAGCTAAGGTAACTGAGCTAAACGACTACCGCCCCGTAGCACTCACTTCCGTCATCACGAAGTGCTTTGAGAGACTAGTCAAGGACCATATCACCTCCACCCTACCTGACACCCTAGACCCACTCCAATTTGCTTACCGCCCAAATAGGTCCACAGACGCACGCAATCTCAACCACACTGCACACTGCCCTAACCCATCTGGACAAGAGGAATACCTATGTGAGAATGCTGTTCATCAACTACAGCTCGGCATTCAACAACATAGTACCCTCCAAGCTCGTCATCAAGCTCGAGACCCTGGGTCTCGACCCCGCCCTGTGCAACTGGGTACTGGACTTCCTGACGGGCCGCCCCAGGTGGTGAGGGTAGGCAACAACATCTCCTCCCCGCTGATCCTCAACACGGGGCCCCACAAGGGTGCGTTCTGAGCCCTCTCCTGTACTCCCTGTTCACCCACGACTGCGTGGCCATGCACGCCTCCAACTCAATCATCAAGTTTGCGGACGACACAACAGTGGTAGGCTTGATTACCAACAACGACGAGACGGCCTACAGGGAGGAGGTGAGGGCCCTCGGAGTGTGGTGTCAGGAAAATAACCTCACACTCAACGTCAACAAAACTAAGGAGATGATTGTGGACTTCAGGAAACAGCAGAGGGAACACCCCTATCCACATCGATGGAACAGTAGTGGAGAGGGTAGCAAGTTTTAAGTTCCTCGGCATACACATCACAGACAAACTGAATTGGTCCACTCACACTGACAGCGTCGTGAAGAAGGCGCAGCAGCGCCTCTTCAACCTCAGGAGGCTGAAGAAATTCGGCTTGTCACCAAAAGCACTCACAAACTTCTACAGATGCACAATCGAGAGCATCCTGGCGGGCTGTATCACCGCCTGGTACGGCAACTGCTCCGCCCTCAACCGTAAGGCTCTCCAGAGGGTAGTGAGGTCTGCACAACGCATCACCGGGGGCAAACTACCTGCCCTCCAGGACACCTACACCACCCGATGTCACAGGAAGGCCATAAAGATCATCAAGGACATCAACCACCCGAGCCACTGCCTGTTCACAAGATTTTATATGAAACATTTGATCAACAATTTGACCACCCCTGGGTTATGATGTATATAACATTCTAACAACAATTTGACCACCCCTGGGTTATGATGTATATAACATTCTAACAACAATTTGACCACCCTGGGTTATGATGTATATAACATGACAAGATACACTGGCTACTTTAGGCATCTTTTTTAATGACACGTTTTGAATCCAAAAGTATGTTTTTAGAGGGGAGGGAAATACTGTTTATGTTAAACTGTAGAGAACAAGAACCTTTGGTGAATCAGGGAGAGAGAGAGAGAGAGAGAGAGAGAGAGAGAGAGAGAGAGAGAGCAGAGAGAGAGAGAGAGAGAGAGACAGACGACCTAGAGGCCGTAGAGAGAGAGAGAGAGAGAGACAGACGACCTAGAGGCCGGAGAGAGAGAGAGAGATCAGGGAGAGAGAGAGAGAGAGAGAGAGAGATCTTTGTGGGCTATACTCGGCCTTGTCTCAGGATGGTAAGTTGGTGGTTGTAGATTTCCCTCTAGTGGTGTGGGGGCTGTGCTTTGGCAAAGTGGGTGGGGTTATATCCTTCCTGTTTGGCCCTGTCCGGGGGTGTCCTCGGATGGGGCCACAGTGTCTCCTGACCCCTCCTGTCTCAGCCTCCAGTATTTATGCTGCAGTAGTTTATGTGTCGGGGGGCTAGGGTCAGTTTGTTTATCTGGAGTACTTCTCCTGTCCTATTCGGTGTCCTGTGTAAATCTAAGTGTGCGTTCTCTAATTCTCTCCTTCTCTCCTTCTTTCTCTCTCTCTGAGGACCTGAGCCCTAGAACCATGCCCCAGGACTACCTGACATGATGACTCCTTGCTGTCCCCAGTCCACCTGGCCATGCTGCTGCTCCAGTTTCAACTGGCCTGGGCCCTAGGACCATGTCCCAGGACTACCTGACATGAGGACTCCTTGCTGTCCCCAGTCCACCTGGCCATGCTCCTGCTCCAGTTTCAACTGTTCTGCCTTACTATTATTCAACCATGCTGGTCATTTATGAACATTTGAACATCTTGGCCACGTTCTGTTATAATCTCCACCCGGCACAGCCAGAAGAGGACTGGCCACCCCACATATGCTCTCTCTAATTCTCTCTTTCTTTCTCTCTCTCGGAGGACCTGAGCCCTAGGACCGTGCCCCAGGACTACCTGACATGATGGCTCCTTGCTGTCCCCAGTCCACCTGACTGTGCTGCTGCTCCAGTTTCAACTGTTCTGCCTTATTATTATTTGACCATGCTGGTCATTTATGAACATTTGAACATCTTGGTCATTTTCTGTTATAATCTCTACCCGGCACAGCCAGAAGAGGACTGGCCACCCCACATAGCCCGGTTCCTCTCTAGGTTTCTTCCTAGGTTTTGGCCTTTCTAGGGAGTTTTTCCTAGCCACCGTGCTTTTACACCTGCATTGTTTGCTGTTTGGGGTTTTAGGCTGGGTTTCTGTACAGCACTTTGAGATATCAGCTGATGTACGAAGGGCTATATAAATAAATTTGATTTGATTTGATTTGAGATCAGCGAGTCCCCGATTTCTTAAATATTACACATGTCCAGAAGGTTGGTTCTGACAAACACTTTTCAAAGTTTAAATCACATACATCAAACACCATTACATGGATTTGTTTTGTTGAAATGACGTGGAAACAAAGTTAATTCAACCAGTGGGAGGCTTGTAAATGACCCCAGAAAAATAAAACAAAGAACTCTTCATTGAGACAATGATAAACAGCAATCTGTGGGAGAGTTGTGGTGGATATTATAAAATAAGGATCTGCTGGAGTCCAAGTCAAACCAAGATTCTTTATTTCTGAGCTCAGAGAGAATAACAGAGTTACACGGCGTTCAGTACTGCAGTGTAGACAGTCTGAATTCCTGAAGCATTGGGTGATTAGCACATATCTTTATAGTTTCCTGTTCCTGGGAGGGACTTTATTCATACAAGGACACAGGTGTGTAACGGCGTTCTTCGTTTGTCGAAAGAGAGTCGGACCGAAATGCAGCGTGTTTGTTACTCATGATCTTTAATGAATGAAAACGGAACAATACATGAAATAACGCAATACAAAAACAACAAACGGAACGTGAAATCTAATTACAGCCTATCTGGTGAAACTACACAGAGACAGGAACAATCACCCACAAAATACAAAGCAAAACACAGGTTACCTAAATACGGTTCCCAATCAGAGACAACGAGAATCACCTGACTCTGATTGAGAATCGCCTCAGGCAGTCAAGCCTACACAACACCCCTAATCAGCCGCGATCCCACTACAAACCCCAATACGAAAAACAACATATAAACCCATGTCACACCCTGGCCTACCCAAACATATAACAAAAACACAAAATACAATGACCAAGGCGTGACAAGGTGCAGCTGGTTTGCAACGCAGGACGATACTCCCAGGAACAGGAGATTATAATAGGAGTTTCACAAGGTTAGTCACATACTCAGATATGTGGACACATACAATTAACAATTTACATTACAGAGTCAGTGATACATTTCAGTTAATTAAATCATCAGTGGGCCACAATGCAAATGTAAACAATGGAGCAAATGCATCACATCCAAATATCACTTGATTATCTGACCATTTAAACACAAGGAATCTGATCTACTCTTTATTTAAACTGACATACTCCATATTCAATTCATGTTTTCTCCCCTGTGTGGACTCTCACATGTCTTTTAAGTGACCGTGATGAGTAATATGTCTTCCCACAGTCTGAGCATTTGTAAGGCTTCTCCCCTGTGTGTATTCGCTCATGAGACATCAGGCTTCCTAACTCGCTAAATCTCTTTCCACACTGGGAGCAGCGGTAAGGCTTCTCCCCTGTGTGTATTCCCTCATGTTTTTTCTGATTACTTAAGTGGGCAAAATGCTTTCCACACTTGGAGCAGTGGTACGGCTTTTCTCCTGTATGCATTCTCTCGTGTATTTTCAGGCTCCATAATGTTGTAAAACTCTTTCCACACTGGGAGCAGTGGTACGGCTTTTCTCCTGTATGTATTCTCTCGTGAATTTTCAGTGTCCCTATCGTTGTAAAACTCTTTCCACACCGGGAGCAATGGTAAGGCTTCTCACCTTTGTGTAATCTCTCAGGTCCTTTCAGGTCCCTTAACTGGTTACAACCGGTTCCAAACTGGGAACAGTGGTAAGGCTTCTCCCATGTGTGTATTCTCCCATGTTGCTTCAGGTGTCCTTTCTGGTTAAAACTCTTTCCACACTGAGAGCAGTGGTAAGGCTTCTCCCCTGTGTGTATTATCTCGTGTGTTTTCAGGTTACATAACAGGGTAAAAGTATTTCCACACTGGGAGCAGAGGTAAGGTTTCTCCCCTGTGTGTATCCTCTCATGTTGTTTCAGGTCCCTTAACCCGTTACAACCCGTTCCACACTGGGAGCAGTGGTAAGGCTTCTCCCCTGTGTGTATTTTCTCATGTTGGTTCAGGTGTCCTTTCTGGTTAAAACTCTTTCCACACTGGGAGCACTGGTGTCGTCTTGCTGGTTTGGACATACCTGGCTCTGGTTCCTCCGAGTCTGGTCTCTCTCCTGCCAAAAACAGATTGTTTATTTAAATAGACCTGAATGAAACCTCCATATGATAAAATAGCCTTGCAATGAGGGAAAATCCTAATCAGATCCCTCAATAACCTATAGCCAGTATTAACAATCTTGTTGTGATGTTAAAACAAATTATGTTGTAGAGCTTCCTGGTAATTACTGATAATATGTTTACATTACTTATTTTATAAATACTGTTTTTACAAGTCAGAACACACAAAAAACTAAACAGTTCTAGGACACTGAAGACACAGACATCACTGGATTCCAATCGAGCAGGTGGTTCTGAATAAATAACCTTCATACTGATAATATGTTTACATTACTTATTATTCTTTCTGTTTTAGAAGTCAGAACACAAAGAACTAGACAGTTCTAGATCACTCAAGACATAATTGGATTCTATGTTCTACAGTTCTAGGACACTGAAGACACAGACATCACTGGATTCCAATCAGCAGGTGGTTCTGAATAAATAACATTCATAGTTGTATGAACAGAATGCGACCTACACACTTCCTTGAACCTAAAATAAGTAAAGAAGTCATTTTATGTGAAAATCCAAAACATGTATTTACGTGGAAGGGTTTCGACACGCTATTTAAATGGCCCAATTCATTTAGACGTTAACACATTTTCAACACTTTGACTGTCACTGAAGTCACAACATTTTGGGTAAAGTAAAAAAATAAGGTGAAATATTTTTGGGAAATGTCCTAAAACTGTTAGTAACTATATATAGTACATCTATATATATATAGCCATATTATAAAGTCTGAAAGGGCTTGGTCAGTCACATGAATTCACTATGACATCATCATATGTTCCTAAAACTGATAGTAACTATATATAGTACATCTGATAGTAACTATATATAGTACATCTGATAGTAACTATATATAGCACATCTGTTAGTAACTATATATAGTACATCTGATAGTAACTATATATAGCACATCTGTTAGTAACTATATATAGTACATCTGATAGTAACTATATATAGTACATCTGTTAGTAACTATATATAGCACATCTGATAGTAATTCTACTGAACAAAAATATAAACGCAACATGTAAAGTAGAGGTCGACCGATTTGGATTTTTCAACGCAGATTTGTAACAATTACAACAATACTGAATGAACACTTTTATTTTCACTTAATATAATACATTTATAAAAATCCATTTAGTCTCAAATAAATAATGAAACATGTTCAATTTGGTTTAAATAATGCAAAAACAAAGTGTTGGAGAAGAAAGTAAAAGTGCAATATGTGCCATGTAAAAAAGCTAAAGTTTAAGTTCCTTGCTCAGAACATCAAATCAAATCAAATTTTATTTGTCACATACACATGGTTAGCAGATGTTAATGCGAGTGTAGCGAAATGCTTGTGCTTCTAGTTCCGACAATGCAGTAATAACCAACAAGTAATCTAACTAACAATTCCAAAACTACTGTCTTATACACACAAGTGTAAGGGGATAAAGAATATGTACATAAGAATATATGAATGAGTGATGGTACAGAGCGGCATACAGTAGATGGTATCGAGTACAGTATATACATATGAGATGAGTATGTAAACAACATGAGAACATATGAAAGCTGGTGGTTCCTTTTAACATGAGTCTTCAATATTCCCAGTTAAGAAGTTTTAGGTTGTAGTTATTATATGAATTATGATATTATTTCTCTCTAAACTGTTTGTATTTCATATACTTTTGATTATTGGATGTTCTTATAGGCACTATAGTATTGCCAGCCAAATCACTCAGTCAGACAAAGAAATGGTCTTCACACAGTTCGCAATGAGCCAGGCGGCCCAAAAGCGTATGCGCTTTTGTTAAATCATCACCTGTTTGGCGAAGTAGGCTGTGATTCTATAATAAATTACCAGGCACCACATTTATTATATGCAACGCAGTACAACTATGTGTAGTTAACTAGTGATTATGTTAAAATTGATATTCTAGATTCTGGAAACTTCTCCTTTAAAGCATCATTGAGAAATAACGAATTGAAGTTGGAACATTTGTAGACTAACGGTTAAGAATGTTGGGCCAGTAACCGAAAGGTCTCCGGTTCGAATCCCCACGACGGCAAGTAGTATGTTTCATCATTAGATGGTACAGTCCTCCTTTAAGACTCCATAATGTTTCATCATTAGATGCTACAGTCCTCCTTTAAGACTCCATAATGTTTCATCATTAGATGCTACAGTCCTCCTTTAAGACTCCATAATGTTTCATCATTAGATGCTACAGTCCTCCTTTAAGACTCCATAATGTTTCATCATTAGATGCTACAGTCCTCCTTTAAGACTCCATAATGTTTCATCATTAGATGCTACAGTCCTCCTTTAAGACTCCATAATGTTTCATCATTAGATGCTACAGTCCTCCTTTAAGACTCCATAATGTTTCATCATTAGATGCTACAGTCCTCTTTTAAGACTCCATCATGTTTCATCATTAGATGCTACAGTCCTCCTTTAAGACTCCATAATGTTTCATCATTAGATGCTACAGTCCTCCTTTAAGACTCCATAATGTTTCATCATTAGATGCTACAGTCCTCCTTTAAGACTCCATAATGTTTCATCATTAGATGCTACAGTCCTCCTTTAAGACTCCATAATGTTTCATCATTAGATGCTACAGTCCTCTTTTAAGACTCCATCATGTTTCATCAGTAGACGCTACAGCCCTCCTTTAAGACTCTATAATATTTGAAGAATCTAGATATAGTGTACTGTAGCTATTATATATAGATAGAAATGCTTTTCATTTAATCATATTTCATGGCTTTTAGAAAAATCTTACAGAGCTTGTTTTAAATATATATATTTGCCATTTTTAACAAGTTCTGTAGATCAGATTTTATTTTTTAGATTTTTTAAATTTTATTTCACCAGGTAGGCAAGTTGAGTACAAGTTCTAATTTACAACTGCGACCTGGCCAAGATAAAGAAAAGCAGTTTGACACATACAACAACAGAGTGACACATGGAGTAAACAAACATACAGTCAATAATACAGTAGAAAAACAAGTCTATATACAATGTGTGCAAATGAGGTGAGATAAGGGAAGTAAGGCAATAAATAGGCCATGCTGGCGAAGTAAATACAGTATAGCAATTAAACACTGGAATGGTAGATGTATGTGCAAAGTAGAAATACTGTGGTGCAAAGGAGTAAGATAAATAAATAAATACAGTATGGGGATGAGGTAGTAGACGGGCTATGTACAGGTGCAGTGATCTGTGAGCTGATCTGAAAGCTGGTGCTTAAAGCTAGTGAGGGAGATAAGCGTCTCCAGTTTCAGTGATATTTCTAGTTCGTTCCAGTCATTGGCAGCAGAGAACTGGAAGGAGAGGCGGCCAAAGGAGGAATTGGCTTTGGGGGTGACCAGTGAGATATAACTGCTGGAGTGCCTGCTATGGGTGGGTGCTGCTATGGTGACCAGCGAGCTGAGATACGGTTGGGCTTTACCTAGCAGAGACTTGTAGATGACCTGGAGCCAGTGGGTTTGGCGACGAGTATGAAGCGAGGGCAAACCAACGAGAGCGTACAGGTCGCAGTGGTGGGCAGTATATGGGGCTTTGGTGACAAAACGGATGGCAATGTGATAGACTGCATCCAGTTTGTTGAGTGTTGGAGGCTCTTTTGTAGATGACATCGCAAGTCGAGGATCGGTAGGATGGTCAGTTTTACGAGGAGGGTATGTTTGGCAACACGGGTGAAGGATTCTTTGTTGCGAAATAGGAAGCCAATTCTAGATTTAATTTTGGATTGGAGATGTTTGATGTTAGTCTGGAAGGAGAGTTTACAGTCTAACCAGACACCTAGGTATTTATAGTTGTCCACATATTCTAAGTCAGAACCGTCCAGAGTAGTGATGCTGGACGGGCGGGCAGGTGCAGGCAGCGATCGGTTGAAGAGCATGCATTTAGTTTTACTTGTATTTAAGAGCAGTCGGAGGCCACGGAAGGATAAATTAATGGCATTGAAGTTCGTCTGGAGGTTAGTTAACACAGTGTCCAAATAAGGGCCAGAAGTATGGTGTCGTCTGCGTAGAGCAGGGGTCCCCAAACTTTTTCCTGTGAGGGCCACATAACTTTTCCCTTCTCTGATGGGGGGCCGGTGTCAGTTTGTAACAGAAAAAGTGTGACGATCGTAGGGGAGCTTAAAAATTGTATTGTTTTCCAGAAAGCCACACAACCAAATAACCCTTTCCAGGTTCTTTACAGAAAAAAAGTCAGGAAACAAATAATAACACTATTAATGAAATAAATAATAACTAAATAACCCTCTCTGAGTTCTTCACAGAAAAAACAGGAAATAAATAATAACTAAATAACTCTCTCTGGGTTCTTCATAGAAAAAAAAGCCATGGAACATTAACTTTCTGTCGTGCCATGCACAATCTTAACAGATAAAAGTTCAGCTCAGTTGTCAGAGCAGAATCTCTCTGACACATATGAGCAGTCTCTTAAAGTTCTTGTGTTCCTTCCTTATAATACTTTTGTAGGTTCCAGTAGGCTTGTAGACACCGATGTTTGCAGCTCTCTCTGATCAACTTCCCTGTGAAAACCACAAAAGAAGCAGGTTGAGAAACTGAACTAAGTGATACAGCACCTACACAGCACAATACATTTCACTACCAGTATGGTTGTAAAGATGGATTTTATCCCAGTAGATTTTATTATGATTATATTTGTTTATGCTCAGAATGACTCATTCAAGTCAGAAAAGTGAGCTTACCTATGTATGTTCATCAGTGTGAACTGTGGGCCTGCATCTGGCTGGTGAGAAGTTGAATATCAGGTTCCATTCTAGTTACAGCCAGTCTCAAGCACTGATGCAAATGTTCATCTGTCAATCTTGATCTCATCGGGGTTTTCAGCAGTTTCATGCGAGAAAAGGTTTTCTCGCAGATATACGTGCTGCCAAAAACTGTGAACATTTTCATTGCGTGTTTTTTGATGTTTGGATATGTGTCGTTTGGGAGGGCGGCATAGAAGTCAATGAGACTGTTGGGCTTGAATGCGTCTTTCAGAACATCACAGTTCTGTAACTCAGCCAACTCAAACTGATATGAAGGCTGGGCTTCATCAATGTCGGCAACAAAGGGTTCTGAAAAAGACGGATTTCTTTTGCATGAACATGTAGTTCACTGAATCGCACACCGAACTCCGCCTTCAGCATTTCCAGTGCTTCCACGCACTTTTCAGCTGGGAACGGGACCGCTGGGTTCTCTGTCAACAGGTTTTGGGTAGCAGGAAGATGGACGAAGTTGCGCTTTTTCACTTGTTCCAAAAGCAGCGCTAATTTCACCTCAAATGCTTTTATGTGTGAATACATGTCGCAAATGAGTTTCCGCTCGCCTTGTAGCTGCAAGTTAAGGCTGTTAAGTATTCCTGTCACGTCTGTTAAAAATGCGAGGTGCCATTTCCATTCTGGGTCGATCAGCTCTGGGACCGTTTTGTCTTTTAAATGAAGAAATGCGTTAATTTCGGGTAGCAGCTCGTAAAAACGCCTCAAAACTCTGCCCCGGCTCAGCCATCGGACCTCTGTGTAGTACAGCACATCTCCGTGCGTAGACTCCAGTTCAGACAGGAATTCTTGGAACTGCCTGTGTTTAAGTCCCTTTGCTCTGATGAAGTTTATGCACGACACCACAACCTTCATTACAGAATCCCACGTCAACACTTTGCAGCACAGTGCTTGCTGGTGAATTAGGCAGTGGACTCGTAGTGAGACCCCTTTTTTCCAACTCCCGGTTCAAGCGTCCTATTAGACCGCGAGTTTCGCCCACCATGCTAGGAGCCCCGTCAGTCGTGATGCTAGCTAGCTTTGACCAGTCCAGGTCCAACTTCTCCATGGTTTGGCACACTTTGTCAAAAATATCCTCTCCCGTTGTAGTCCCTTTGAGACTTTGGAGGGCTGCCAGCTCCTCGCATATCTCAAAGTTTGCGCTAACTCCACGAATAAAAATGAGCAGTTGCGCTGTGTCTTGCACGTCCGTGCTCTCATCCAGTGCTAATGAAAAAAAGTCAAATTCTTTCGTCTTCTGCTGCAGCTGGGCATATACATTACTCCCGATTTCTTCAACGCGTCTGGTGATTGTACTCGCGACAGACTTACGGCATTAAATGCATCTTTCTTCTCGGGACACACCTCCTCCGCGACAGCATCCATACATTTCTTAACAAACTCTCCGTCAGTGAAAGGCTTACCGCTTCTTGCTATCAGTTTAGCAACCCGAAAGCTGACCCGAACGGATGCCTGGTTCAGCTGAGCTTGGCGTACAAATGTATTCTGCTGAGATAGTGGTCCACTTTTTAGCTTTGAGAGTTTGTCTGCTCGTATTTGGCCTTGCAAGCTATCGTACTTGTCTTTGTGACGGGATTCATAGTGTCGGTGAAGATTGTATTCTTTGAATACCGCCACCGTCTCTTGACAGATGAGACAAACAGCCTTTTCTTTGCATTGAACAAAAAAAAAATTGTTTGTCCACTGCAGGTTAAATACCCTGCCTTCTGAATCAATTTTTCTCTTACCTAACCTTTTCGCCATTATTCCGTTCTCTCTTTGACAGGGCCGGGCCTAGGATTTTTTCTGGAGGCCAAATAGGAAAAAAATTTGATAGCGTCTCTGGTATTGTTCAGAGGGCCGGGCCAAATGTGCTGACGGGCCGTATCCGGCCCGCGGGCCGTAGTTTGGTGACCACTGGCGTAGAGTCTTGTAAAGATATAGGAGGGTGGTTGACTGGGACAGGCAATGTAAAATCCATAATGTTTTTAGGAAAAGGTTTTGTAAAACATGAACCTTACATCAGATCATCGTGAAACTTTCTCTCTAAAGCTAACGTTCATCAAGGTTTTATATGGTCTTTTGGTTTCTCTCTTTTCATTGGCAGAATCCTTTTTCAGTGTTACGATATTCATAACATCCATATCCACCAGTCTATCTTCCTGTCAACTAACAGAACTCTGCTGGTTGTCCTGGTAACAGATACCAGTGGGCAGATCTATTTTATTTGCTCAAACTAAACTACAGCACTTACTTTGATGTGTCAAATCTGATCCTTTCTTCTCTTCTCCACCTCTTACTGTTCCACTCAGCCCTGTTGTTTTCCTGCAGTCCACCAGCAGCACAGACAACCTCTTCATACCCAGCAGTAAGGTGCTACCGGGAGAGGTACGACACGGGGACTCCGGGAGGGAGGAAGTGCTAGCATTGTCCTGGTAACCATAAAGAGGCGACACAGACACATATCATTATGGATGCTGATGTCATGAAGTGCTTTACAGAAACCCAGACCCAGATAGAGCAAGCTGTATGCTAGACCAGACCAAGCTGTACCATCTGGTGTTCTGATCTGGAGAGACTCTTCTCTGCCTCGTCAGCATCAGGATGTTGTTGAGGCTCCGCAGAGGATCCACCATAGTCATGTCTCTCTCCTGTGTGAATGAGAACATCAAAAAGATGGTAAACCTATGATCTTCTATTGCGATCACAGAGTCTTACAAGAGGCATTAATAAAAAGGGCCTAAAATGGCCACTTTCATCTTGATTTCCTAAAAAAATTTGTGATGCAAATGTAAAAGGGTTGTTCCACAAAATGGGTGCCTTTTTTTATATTTTAAGTAGAACATATGCACCAATATTGAATTTTAAAAGACTGTTATACTAGATGAGGAGAACTTTAATGTCGACCACATGGAGAATTCAATACATCTAATTGAAAAGTCCCAAAAGTATATGAACCAATGGCAGATCGACCATTTAACAATTCCTACAGTAGGAATGCCCATTAAAAACCCCACATTAGTTCAACAACTGCATAGTTTGTGCCCCTGTTAAAGACAGTACTCACTAGTGTCAATCGGATCTTCTGTCTCCTCTTCTTTCACTCCCAAAACGTCTTCCTCCTTCACCTTTGAGACAGCATCCTCTTCCTCTCTAAAAGCTTCTTCCTCTCTTTTCACTGTAATATCCTCCTCTTCTTTTATCATTCTGAAAGATTCTTCCTCTCTTTTCACTGTAATATCCTCCTCTTCTTTTATCATTCTGAAAGATTCTTCCTTACTTTTCACTGTAATATCCTCCTCTTCTTTTATCATTCTGAAAGATTCTTCCTCTCTTTTCACTGTAATATCCTCTTCTTTTATCATTCTGAAAGCTTCTTCCTCTCTTTTCACTGCAACACCCTCCTCTTCTTCTTCTTCTTCCACGACAATGTTCAGTCCCAGAGCTTCTTTCTCCGTCCAGCAGACCTCTTCTTTAGCAGGGGAGGGGTAGTTTAGTGAGCTCATGGTCAGGGATAGTTAGTTAGCATTAGCGACTAGCCTAGTGCTAACCTCAGTATCAATCTTTAACACGTTTGCAAATTAAGTTGACCAGTTGATCCGTCAACAGAAAATGTGTTTAAAACACAGATTAGCTAATGTACACAAACATGGTCGAAAGGGAGGAGAAGTTTAGTGAGCTCATGGTCAGGGATGTTAGTTAGCAAGTTAGGTAGCATTAGCGACTAGCCTAGACACTATCAATCTTTAACACGTTTGCAAATTGAACAAGCACATTAGGTTAAAGTTAACCATTAGATAAGTCAACCGAAATTTGTTTAAAACACTGAGATTAGATAATATACATTAACATGGTCTAAATAATCAATCTTTCAGTTTTATGTTGGCTAGCAAGCTACCGAGGTGGTTGAAAGAGTAGCCGTGTTGTTGTTCCTGAAGAAGCGTCCCGTCCAGTCCATTATACGTCACTCAAGAAGCATCACCTGAAAGACGCTCATCGCCATCTGCTGGCTGGAGTGGGTAACGCATTTTGGAAACAATAGTTACTACACTTTTTGTATTGGAAATAAAGTCATAATAATTTAACAATAAACGGATATATTTTCACTCACGTGTTAGAACTAATAATATTTGATTTAAGAATTTCCTGTACACAGACGTAGATCTTAATATGAATATGTGGATGATGAACAAATACATCTATTAATAGGTAGTGTGTTAATACACATTTTCTCTGTTCATTTTTCACATTCGTTTTTATCTCGATGTTACCATACTGTTCCCTTAAAGCCAAATAGCACTTGATTATCTGTAGTGCTATACACTGAGTATACAAAACCTTAAGAACACCTGCTCCTTCCATGACTTAGACTGACTAGATTAATTCAGGCTAAAGCTACGATCCCTTATTGATGTCAGTAGTTAAATCCAATTCAATCAGTGTAGATGAAGGGGAAGGGAGACAGGTTAAATAAGGAATTTTAAGCCTTGAGACAAATGAGACATGGATTGTGCATGTGTGCCATTCAGGGGTGAATTGGGAAGACAAAATATTTAAGTGCCTTTGAACGGGGTATGGTAGTAGGTGCCAGGCGCACCGGTTTGTGTCAAGAACTGCAACACTGCTGGTGTTTTCAGCTCAACAGTTTCCCAAGTGTAGAAAGAATGGTCCACCACCCAAACTGTGGCGGTCAGTGCCGTTTCAGATGAGGGAGGACCATTTTGTTTTTCATGAGCATGGCCTTATTTCTACTACAGCATGTTGGATGACTGTCATTCAACTGTCATTCATATTCGATTCACCCTGTTCAATGTAACAGCGATAGGTTTAGGCTACTACATGATTCTCAAATGTTCCATATACCCATCATGAGGTTGCTACAACCTAGCCTATGAATGAAGTTTACAATGTAGGTGCACACAGGTCAGTGACAGTGACACATTCAATACCACCTTGCATACTCTTGCCTGCTTCTAGCTGATATAGTGGGTAATCATTAATCCAGCAGTTGCAAACAAGAGTTTCCATTGGACAAATTCAGGTATATTGTAACCCCGTTTTGTTCCGTTTAAGAAACTTTGTCAACAACAATCGGCACATGAATACACCGTTGATCACACGTGAACACAGTTCACTTTCAACAACAGCCACGTTGTTTTCCTTCTCATGCCAAGCTGCACCATCTGGTGTTCTGATCTGTAGAGACTCTTCTCTGACTCGTCAGCATCAGGATGTTGTTGAGGCTCCCCAGAGGATCCACGATAGTCGTGTCTCTCTCCTGTATGAACGAGAACATCAAACAGATGGTAAACGTATGATCTTCTATTACAATCACAGGGTCTTACATTAGGTATTAATATGTCTAAAAAAGGACCTAAATTGACCACGTTAATTATGCTTTTTTTTAAAAAATACTGTTTGTGATTGATTCAATGTAAAAGTCTCGTTCCACAAAATGGGTTCCTTTTACGTCCCTGTGATATTTTAAGTAGAAATTACATTTTAAAAGCCTGTTATATTAGATCAAGTGCACTTTAATATAGACCACGTGGGGAATTCAATCAAAATCATTTAAAGGTCCTAAAAATTTGTACCAATGGCAGATTGGCCCTTAAACAATTCCGAGTGTAGAACTTCAGTAGAATGCCCCTTTGAAACACCACATTATTTCAACAACTGCATAGTTTGTGCCCCTGTTTTTAAGACAATACTCACTGGGGTTAATCTGATCTTCAGTCTCCTCCTCTTTCACTCCCAAAACGTCCTCCTCCTCCTCTTTAATTGAGATAGCCTCCTCTTCCTCTTTTACTCCAAAAGGTTCTTCCTCTTCTTTCAATGTTACGGCATCTTCCTCCTTTTTAATTCTGAATGCTTCTACCTCCTCCCCTTCCACTTTGACAACCTCTTTCCCATCTTCCTCTTTCACTGTAATATCATACTCTTCTTCTTTCAATGTGATAGCGTCCTCTTCCTCCGTTTTCATTCTGAAAGCTTCTTCCTCTCCTTTCACCAGACCGTTCTCCGTCTTGCTTAGTGAGCTCATGTTCCGGGCGATTAAGTATCAATGTAACACATATGCTAATATGTATATGCTTAACAAGCAAATCACGTTTAAATTAACTAGATGAGGTAAACAAAAGTATGTTCAAAACACAAAGATGAATATACACAAGGTTGGTCTTAAACGCTTCAATTAACCAGGACCTCAGCGACCCCTTGCCTGGAAAATTTTACTTTAATCCATTGACACCAGCTGATGTGGTTTTGGGTGTCTTTGCTATTTCAATGTATCTTGAGTAGTAATCTACCACTAGCAGATAAGTGTAATTTTTCCAATAGAACATCTCCGCCCCTACCTTTTGCCATGGCCGTTTTGGCAGCTCCGTTGCCATCATTGGCTCCGGATGACAAGGTTGACATTTTGTACAGACCTCACACTAGGCCACAAGCTTGACAATCTGAGTACTCAGACCAAGCCACCACACTGACTGTTGGGCCCTCAGTCTGCATTTGGCCATGTAACTATTGTGGTAGAATTATATACATGATTTGATAACAAAAGAGAAAAAGTACACTTATGGGTGCATTCCATGTTCTGGTAAAAGGCATTTTCTATTGTATAGGGCAGGAAGAAGTTAAAGGTTATAGGGGACAATAAAAATGCAGACACATAGACGCTTAGGCTAGCTGAACATTCAAGGATCAAAGAGGTTGCCTAAGGACGGGGTCAGCCAAATGACTAACTGATGGATTGCCTAAGGACGGGGTCAGCCAGGTGACTAACTGATGGATTGCCTGGGGACGGGGTCAGCCAGGTGACTAACTGATGGATTGCCTGGGGACGGGGTCAGCCAGGTGACTAACTGATGGATTGCCTAAAGACGGGGTCAGCCAAATGACTAACTGATGGATTGCCTGGGGACGGGGTCAGCCAGGTGACTAACTGATGGATTGCCTAAAGACGGGGTCAGCCAGGTGACTAACTGATGGATTGCCTAAAGACGGGGTCAGCCAAATGACTAACTGATGGATTGCCTGGGGACGGGGTCAGCCAGGTGACTAACTGATGGATTGCCTGGGGACGGGGTCAGCCAGGTGACTAACTGATGGATTGCCTGGGGACGGGGTCAGCCAGGTGACTAACTGATGGATTGCCTGGGGACGGGGTCAGCCAGGTGACTAACTGATGGATTGCCTGGGGACGGGGTCAGCCACGTGACTAACTGATGGATTGCAGGCATCGGTCACATCACAGGGGAAACACAAGTCTGTTGGACCTTGAACAAACCATATGAAGAGCAGGGGACCAGAACAGATGGGAACCCTAAAGCTACATGAGATGAAGGACACATACAATAGGGACACAGAGTTAATTACAGGGTCTGAGCACAGGCCACAGGAAGGGGGGGATGTAAATTATTATCTTTAGGTCAAAGGAAAGGTCTTGACATCATATAATCTGGCCGAAAGCAGATGTGGGGGTTACTGGGCTGAACAAGCAGGACGGTCAGATTGGAATGTAAGGGGATTTGCATTGGGGGATGAACTGATAATGTATCCAAGGAGATAAAAAGGAGAGCGAGAGCTCTGGAGGTTGTGAGTCCCGTGGGTCCTGCGGGGCTCTCCGACTTACGATACGAGGGTGTATTAAAAGTCTATCATTGAATTCAAAAGTTCTCGGACGTGTCATTTTTGAACTGATTGGCCACTACACTATCCGTTGTCCTTTCATGAGAAGGTCTCCATTACAGTGGAAGTCACTTTGGTGCACCCAATAGGGCTTCAGCAGTTGAGGCAGTTCTGGGCCATCCCTTTAGTCCACCCAATAGGGCTTCAGCAGTAGAGGCAGTTCTGGGCCATCCCTTTGGTGCACCCAATAGGGCTTCAGCAGTAGAGGCAGTTCTGGGCCATCCCTTTGGTGCACCCAATAGGGCTTCAGCAGTAGAGGCAATTCTGGGCCATCCCTTTTGCACTGCTGCACTATCTGTTGGCAGATGTGGTCTTGCTGTTGCTCCTCTGCAATCTGCTGCCGTTGTCGCGCGTTTTTTTTTTTATTTTAGATCATACTACAGTTTCGGTTTATTTTCGATTGCGAACTACCACGTAGTTGAATCTGCTGTCGCTGTTGAAGAAACCTCCCGTACCGTCCACTAGAAATATACGTCACGCAAGAAGCATCACAGGGGAGCGTTATCTCGCTCGTCCAGGCAACATTGAGGGTTAGGTGGTTAACAGTCTAATATTGGCTATCAATTTAGAAAGAAACGAACTATAACTTGTTTTAGCAACATAGGATAAGTTTAGAGTTCGTTTTTGTAAAGTTGAATGGGAAGAACACGACAGAAAGACAATAGTAAACGGAATATCCAAGTCTCACACAAGACGGCAGACATGCTAGTTAGCCACAACGAGAACCAGATCAGCATGGATACACAAGAAGCCGCGAACTCAAGTAAGAGAAAGAACAAAACTGACCAGGATGAAACCCTTGCAACCTCTTTACCTCAGACCCCAATTAAAAATCCACCGGTGAAAAAAAGAGCCATTTCCATGTCTGAACTTTTCTCTGCAATCCAGTCCCTTGTCAACCTAAAATAGACACCACGCTCTCCAAAGTGTCCATCATAGTCCGCTACTCATAATTGTGAGCGAGAACAAGGAAAATATAACGTTCCTAGAGAATGAGTTGGAAGAAACTGCAATCCCAAAATAATGAGCTGTGTGAGAATGTAGCCGAACGTCAAATGTACTCTCGCAGGTAGAATCTGAAAATCCAAGGTGTAAAAGAGAGAGAGGATATTAGGGATGCAGTCATTAATATCCTGGGAAGGGTGGCTTTGTGCATCAAAGACAGGCTAAGAGATGTGGTACATCGACATGGGAAACGAAGATCTGATGGACCCCCTCGCAATATCATATTGCGCTTAACTCTGCACCATTACAGGGACATCATCTGGAGAATGGCCAAGGGGAACACGTTTCTGGACGAGAAGAAGAAGCTCTGATACCGCAGGATCAGGCTGCCAGATAGAAACGTTGGCCGCTTATACAGAAGGCGCGACAAGAGGGAAAGAAGGCTGGGTTCAAGGGCCCACACGCGATTATCGAAGGAAGAATGATTACTGGGTAACTCTGTTGACATGAACCAAACTGGAACTGTGAGTACTGCCAAGAGTACAGTTATTGTACTGCCACAAGTAAATGTACTGTTCGAACTACAACTGATGAACATTTGCCCCCAAAAAAGGAAGTAAATAGATTTGTTATACGGTTAACCACCGCTACCTCAGCTGAGCGTAGTTTTCCGTCGGAGTAATCCTCTAAATGTTCACTGTTTGTTTTATTGTCCACATTACTACTTCTGTTATCTAGTTTGTGTTATTTCTTTTTTTTATACAGTTTGTTTTCAACTCACTCAATATCGTTAGTCGGAATGCCAGGGTTTGAGAGATCTTACAAAAAGGAAAGCCTTATTTTTATATTGTAAACGCAGACGTTGTCCTTCTTCAGGAAACTCATTCAGGTGAAAGTGATTTGAAATGTTGTAAATCACAACGGGGAGACACATGGCCTATTTCAGTCATGGATCAAATCATTCTGCTGGTGTTTTGACACTTATTCACAAGTTTAAAGGTGACGTTCTAGAATCCACATCTTCACAGTTTAAAGGTGACGTTCTAGAATCCACATTTTCACAGTTTAAAGGTGACGTTCTAGAATCCACATCTTCACAGTTTAAAGGTGACGTTCTAGAATCCACATCTTCACAGTTTAAAGGTGACGTTCTAGAATCCACATCTTCACAGTTTAAAGGTGACGTTCTAGAATCCACATTTTCACAGTTTAAAGGTGACGTTCTAGAATCCACATCTTCACAGTTTAAAGGTGACGTTCTAGAATCCACATTTTCACAGTTTAAAGGTGACGTTCTAGAATCCACATCTTCACAGTTTAAAGGTGACGTTCTAGAATCCACATTTTCACAGGATGGGAGATGGGTCACAGTAACTGTTAAACTCGACAATGCTATTTTCATCATCTGTAATGTATACGGACATAATAATAACTCAAGAGCTCCAGATAAGACCCCTTTACCTAATTTACCAGGGAAAGTACAGGATTTAAGCAACAAATACTCTAGAGGCTTTTCTAATTATTTCAGGGGATTTTAATGAAACACCTGATGCATCTGTTGATCGTTTTCCTCCTAGAACGAGTCAAAGCCTTCAAAATAGCAATATCATCACTACATTATGCATGGTTCTCTGTGTCGATGATGCCTGGTTTTATTTCACTACGGATGCAAAGTGACCAACAAAACTATGTCACGTCAATCTAGAATAGATTTATTCCTAATTTCCCCCTTTATGTTACAATTTGTTATAGATGTAGATTATCAGTTGGCTTCCTTTTCTGATCATCACTTGATTTCCCTGAATTTACAAGCTACTAAAAAATCAACAGGTAGATGGAGGATATTGGAAATTAAACAACACACTTCTTAAAGATACTGATCTCATTGAAAACATCAAATCGTTAGCCATAGATATTTTTTGCAAGAAAAGACTTGGGTCAGGTAGCTTTCCACAAGCTTCCTACAATAAGTTGGGTGAATGTTGGCCCATTCTTCCTGACAGAGCTGGTGTAACTGAGTTAGGTTTGTAGGCCTCCTCGCTCGCACACACTTTTTCAGTTTTGTCTACAAATGTTCTATAGGATTGAGGTCAGGGCTTTGTTGTCTTGACTTTGTTGTCCTGGACTTTGTTGTCCTTAAGACATGAAGCCATTTTGCCACATCTTTGGAAGTATGCTTGGGGTCATTGTCCATTTGGAAGACCCATTTGCGACAAAGCTTTAACAATACTGATGTCTTGATGTTTCTTCAATATATCCACACCATTTTCCTACCTCATGATGCCATCTATTTTGTGTTGTGCACCAGTCCCTCCTGCAGCAAAGCACCCCCACAACATGATGCTGCCACCCCCGTGCTTCACGGTTGGAATGGTGTTCTTCGGTTTGCAAGCCTCCCCCGTTTTCCTCCAAACATAACGATGGACATTATGGCCAAACAGTTTCATCAGACCAGAGGACATTTCACCAATAAGTACGATCTTTGTCCCCATGTCCAGTTGCAAACCGTAGTCTCGCTTTTTTTATGGTGGTTTTGGAACAGTGGCTTCTTCCTTGCTGAGCAGCCTTTCAGGTAATATAGGACTCGGTTGATATAGGACTTGTTTTACTGTGGATATAGATACTTTTGTACCTGTTCCCTCCAGCATCTTCATAAGATCCATTGCTGTTGTTCTGGGATTGATTTGCACCTTTTGCACCAAAGTACGTTCAGCTCTAGGAGACAGGACCGATCTCCTTCCTGAGCAGTATGATGGCTGCGTGGTCCCATGCTGTTTATGCTTGCGTACTATTGTTTGTACAGATGAACGTGGTACCTTCAGGCATTTGGAAATTGCTCCCAAGGATGAACCAGACTTGTGGAGGTCTACAATTTTTTTTTGCTGAGGACTTGGCTGATTTCTTTTGATTTTCCCATGATGTCAAGCAAAGAGGCACTGAGTTTGAAGGTAGGCCTTGAAATACATCCACAGGTAGACCTCCAATTGACTCAAATGATGTCAATTAGCCTATCAGAAGCTTCTAAAGCGATGACATAATTTTCTGGAATTTTCCCAGCTGTTTAACGGCACAGTCAACTTAGTGTATGTAAATTTCTGGAATCGTGATACAGTGAAATAATCTGTCTGTAAACAATTGTTGTAAAAATTACTTGTGTCATGCACAAAGTAGATGTCCTAACCGACTTGCCAAAACTATAGTTTGTTCATTATATACATCTATATTATGTATTGTTACACCATGTAGGAGCAGTGTAGACCTAGTCTGTTCATTATATACATCTACATGATGTATTGTTACACCATACAGGAGCAGTGTAGACCTAGTCTGTTCATTATATACATCTACATGATGTATTGTTACACCATGTAGGAGCAGTATAGATCTAGTCTGTTCATTATATACATGATGTATTGTTACACCATGTAGGAGCAGTATAGACCTACCATCTCTGCTTATTGTGATATTATCTGTTTGTTTGACTGATTTCCAAATGTTTTATTATGGTTTAATTTGACTGTGCAAAAGTCCGTTAAGAACAAATTCTTGTTTTCCAATGACAGCCTACCCCAGCCAAACCCTGCCCTGACCTGGGCCAATTGTGTGCCGCCTTATGGGACTCCTGATCATGGCCGATTGTGATACAGCCCGGGATCGAACCAGGAACTAGAGCACTGAGATGCAGTGCATTAGACCGCTGCGCCACTCGGGAGCTTTCACTCAATATATGCACCTATTAACACATGCTTCTGTTTGTACATTTCCATTTATTTATTTCCATAAATAAATGACAAATTAACATTTTGTCTGAAAATAAAATGCATTGTATTTTCCTAAACTGCGTTACCCACTCTAGTCAGCAGAAAGCGAATGACGTATTCCAGGCAATGCCGCCTGTGTGACGTATAATCTAATGGACGGGAAGTTTGTTCAACCACAACTGCGACCTCAGTAGCTTTGCTAGCCAGCGTAGCGGAACATTTGAGCTCTTTGTACGTTTTTGGTCATTATTAGCCACTGTTTTAAACACACGTCTGTCGTATCTACTAGTTACCCCTTTTAATATCACATTTACGTTGGTCAGCTAGCTGTCTGGTTAAGGTAGCAGTAGCTATAGGTTAGTCGCTAATGCTAACTAGCTAACATCCCCCAACAATGACTTCAAAAAGCTACCACCCCTCTGCTGAAGAGGAGGACTGCTGGACGGAGAGAAACGCTCTCGTGAAAGAGGAAAGGGAAGAGGAGACTGTCACTGTTAAACAAGAAGTAAAGGATGAGGCTGTTACAGTGAAAGACGTTTCAGTGAAAGAGGAGGGGGAAGATAAACAAGAGGGTGCAGTTTTTACAGTGAAAGAGGAGACGACTGTCACGGTGAAAGAAGAGGAAGACGTTTTTGGAGTGAAGGAGGATGCGGAGATTACTGTCACATTGGATGAGGAAGAAGAGCAGAATGGAGATCTGATTAACACCAGTGAGTAGTGTCTTTAAACAAAGGGGCACAAACTCTGCAGTTGTTGAACCGATGTCTCTGAATATCTCTTTCTGTTGAACCGATGTCCCTGAATATCTCTTTCTGTTGAACCGATGTCCCTGAATATCTCTTTCTGTTGAACCGATGTCCCTGAATATCTCTTTCTGTTGAACCGATGTCCCTGAATATCTCTTTCTGTTGAACCGATGTCCCTGAATATCTCTTTCTGCTGAACCGATGTCCCTGAAATCGACAAGCTTTTTGGGGGAGAATTAACATAGGTCTGTGGTCGATTATGTGGGAAGGTCAACTTGAGAAATGCACAAATTAAGTTAATTTCCAATTGAAACTGAGTGACGTCACTGATTGAAACGCTATTTAGCGCGAACACCGCTAACTAGCTAGCCATTTCACATCAAGTCTGTGGGTGTTTGCTAGCATCGTCTTCCTGTTTTTAGCTGATAGGAATAGAACCCAGTGTGGTTGTCTGCTGCAATAGTCTATCCATGACAAGTTGCGCATTCTGAGATGCCGTTCTTTGTCGCCCGCCTATTAGCTTGCACGATTCTTGCCATTCTCCTTTGACCTCATCAACGAGGCAAGTCAGTTAAGAACAAACTCTTATTTACAATGACGGCCTACCGGGGAACAGTAGGTTAACTGACTTGTTCAGGTGCAGAATGACAGATTTTTACCTTTTCTACTCTGGGATTCGATCTTGCAACCTTTCTGTTACTAGTCCAACGCTCTAACCACTAGGCTACCTGCCACCCACTTACACCTGGGTTACTAGTCCAACGCTTTAACCATGAGGCTACCTGCCACCCACTTACACCTGGGTTACTAGTCCAATGCTCTAACCACGAGGCTACCTGCCGCCCACTGACACCTGAGTTACTAGTCCAACGCTCTAACCACTAGGCTACCTGCCACCCACTTACACCTGGGTTACTAG
>NW_025746587.1:100000-101394 GCF_021184085.1 Oncorhynchus gorbuscha | reverse complement strand
GAGTAGATGACTAGAGAGAGAGTAGATGACTAGAGAGAGAAAGACTAGATGACTAGAGAGAGAGTAGATGACTAGAGAGAGAGTAGATGACTAGAGAGAGAGAGAGTAGATGACTAGAGAGAGAGAGATGACTAGAGAGAGTAGATGACTAGAGAGAGATAGATGACTATGACTAGAAGAGTAGATGACTAGAGAGAGAGAGTAGATGACTAGAGAGAGTAGATGACTAGATGACTAGAGAGAGTAGATGACTAGAGAGAGAGAGTAGATGACTAGAGAGTAGATGACTAGAGAGGAGAGTAGATGACTAGAGAGAGAGTAGATGACTAGAGAGAGTAGATGACTAGAGAGAGTAGATGACTAGAGAGAGTAGATGACTAGAGAGAGAGTAGATGACTAGAGAGAGTAGATGACTAGAGAGAGTAGATGACTAGAGATAGAGAGTAGATGACTAGAGAGAGAGTAGATGACTAGAGAGAGAGTAGATGACTAGAGAGAGAGTAGATGACTAGAGAGAGAGAGTAGATGACTAGAGAGAGAGAGTAGATGACTAGAGAGAGAGTAGATGTAGAGAGAGAGATGACTAGGAGAGAGAGTAGATGACTAGAGAGAGTAGGATGACTAGATGACAGAGAGAGAGTAGATGATCAGGAGAGAGTAGATGACTAGATGACTAGAGAGAGTAGATGACTATGACTAGAGAGAGTAGATGACTAGAGAGAGTAGATGACTAGAGAGAGATGACTAGATGACTCTAGGAGAGAGAGTAGATGACTAGAGAGAGAGTAGATGACTAGAGTAGATGACTAGAGAGAGTAGATGACTAGAGAGAGAGTAGATGACTAGAGAGAGTAGATGATAGAGAGAGTAGATGACTAGAGAGAGAGTAGATGACTAGAGAGAGAGAGTAGATGACTAGAGAGTAGATGACTAGATGACTAGAGAGAGTAGATGACTAGATGACTAGGAGAGTAGATGACTAGAGAGAGTAGATGACTAGAGGAGAGAGTAGATGACTAGAGAGAGTAGATGACTAGGGAGAGAGAGAGTAGATGAATGACTAGAGAAGTAGATGACTAGATGACTAGAGAGAGTAGATGACTAGAGAGAGTAGATGACTAGAGAGAGAGTAGATGAGCAGAGAGTAGATGACTAGAGAGGAGAGTAGATGACTAGAGAGGTAGATGACTAGAGAGAGAGTAGAGAGAGAGAGTAGATGACTAGAGAGAGAGTAGATGAGAGAGAGAGATGACTAGAGAGATGACTAGAGAGAGTAGATGACTAGAGAGAGAGAGAAGAGCAATGACTAGAGAGAGAGAGAGAGAGAGAGAGGAGATGACTAGGAGAGAGAGAGAGAGAGAGAGAAAGGAATCCATAGACTCTAACCACTTCTG
>NW_025746587.1:52500-95000 GCF_021184085.1 Oncorhynchus gorbuscha | reverse complement strand
TAACCAGACACAGTGGTAACCCGTGGTAACCAGACATAGTGGTAACCAGACATAGTGGTAACCAGTGGTAACCAGACATAGTGGTAACCAGACACAGTGGTAACCAGTGGTAACCAGACATAGTGGTAACCAGACATAGTGGTAACCAGTGGTAACCAGACACAGTGGTAACCAGACACAGTGGTAACCAGTGGTAACCAGACATAGTGGTAACCAGTGGTAACCAGACATAGTGGTAACCTCGTTCACAACAGTCTCCCTACAGACACAGTGGTAACCAGACACAGTGGTAACCAGTGGTAACCAGACATAGTGGTAACCAGTGGTAACCAGACATAGTGGTAACCAGTGGTAACCAGACATAGTGGTAACCAGTGGTAACCAGACATAGTGGTAAACTCGTTCACAACAGTCTCCCTACAGACACAGTGGTAACCAGACACAGTGGTAACCAGTGGTAAACCAGACATAGTGGTAACCAGTGGTAACCAGACATAGTGGTAACCAGTGGTAACCAGACATAGTGGTAACCTCGTTCACAACAGTCTCCCTACAGACACAGTGGTAACCAGACACAGTGGTAACCAGTGGTAACCAGACATAGTGGTAACCAGTGGTAACCAGACATAGTGGTAACCAGTGGTAACCAGACATAGTGGTAACCAGTGGTAACCAGACACAGTGGTAACCAGTGGTAACCAGACATAGTGGTAACCAGTGGTAACCAGACATAGTGGTAACCAGTGGTAACCAGTGGTAACCAGACATAGTGGTAACCAGTGGTAACCAGACATAGTGGTAACCAGTGGTAACCAGACATAGTGGTAACCAGACATAGTGGTAACCAGTGGTAACCAGACACAGTGGTAACCAGTGGTAACCAGACATAGTGGTAACCAGTGGTAACCAGACATAGTGGTAACCTCGTTCACAACAGTCTCCCTACATATATTTGACATGTTTAACAGGGAGAACACGTCATTCTTCCAATGCAAATGAGATTATAAAGGTTGAGAAAGTGTACAAACTAGTTATAACTAATTTGTTCAAAAATGTTCAACGAAGCTGTTTTCATCCCAATATAAAATCCTTTCTGGGTGACGATGAAGTACCTTTACTGTGATTGTTTTTCATTTAAAATAAGACCACTGGAGCCACGGCAGTTCACAATCTTCTAGCAAACAGGAAGAGTACTTGACGAGACATAATGGAAACAGAGAGAGAATTAACCGTGGAACCAGGAGGAATTAAATGTGTCAGAAAAATAAAATTGACATTCGACCAATTACGGGAAATGTCCTTCCTTCGGGAATCTATGAGACCAGGTCGGTCTGGGAGAGGTCTGAGAGGGGAGAGGACTGAGTGGGGAGAGGTCTGAGTGGGGAGAGGACTGAGAGGGGAGAGGACTGAGTGGGGAGAGGACTGAGAGGGGAGAGGACTGAGAGGGGAGAGGACTGAGTGGGGAGAGGTCTGAGTGGGGAGAGGACTGAGTGGGGAGAGGACTGAGAGGGGAGAGGACTGAGAGGGGAGAGGACTGAGAGGGGAGAGGACTGAGTGGGAGAGGACTGAGAGGGGAGAGGACTGAGGGGGAGAGGACTGAGAGGGAGAGGACTGAGAGGGGAGAGGACTGAGAGGGGAGAGGACAACTAAAAACCACTCTGTTATTGTCAGAGAGGTCTGAGTGGGGAGAGGACAACTAAAAACCACTCTGTTATTATCAGAGAGGTCTGAGTGGGGAGAGGACAACTAAAAACCACTCTGTTATTATCAGAGAGGACTGAGAGGGGAGAGGACTGAGTGGGGAGAGGACTGAGTGGGGAGAGGACTGAGAGGGGAGAGGACTGAGTGGGGAGAGGTCTGAGTGGGGAGAGGACTGAGTGGGGAGAGGACTGAGAGGGGAGAGGACTGAGTGGGGAGAGGACTGAGAGGGGAGAGGACTGAGAGGGGAGAGGACTGAGAGGGGAGAGGACAACTAAAAACCACTCTGTTATTGTCAGAGAGGTCTGAGTGGGGAGAGGACAACTAAAAACCACTCTGTTATTATCAGAGAGGACTGAGAGGGGAGAGGTCTGAGTGGGGAGAGGACTGAGTGGGGGAGAGGACTGAGAGGGGAGAGGACTGAGTGGGGAGAGGACTGAGTGGGAGAGGACTGAGAGGGGAGAGGACTGAGTGGGGAGAGGACTGAGAGGGGAGAGGACTGAGTGGGGAGAGGACTGAGTGGGGAGAGGACTGAGTGGGGAGGGAGAGGACTGAGAGGGGAGAGGACTGAGTGGGGAGGGAGAGGACTGAGAGGGGAGAGGACTGAGTGGGGAGAGGACTGAGTGGGGAGAGGACTGAGTGGGGAGGGAGAGGACTGAGAGGGGAGAGGACTGAGGGGAGGGAGAGGACTGGTGGGGAGAGGACTGAGTGGGGAGAGGACTGAGAGGGGAGAGGACTGAGAGGGGAGAGGACTGAGTGGGGAGAGGACTGAGAGGGGAGAGGACTGAGAGGGGAGAGGACTGAGTGGGAGAGAGGACTGAGTGGGGAGAGGACTGAGGGGGAGAGGACTGAGTGGGGAGAGGACTGAGTGGGGAGGGAGAGGACTGAGTGGGGAGGGAGAGGACTGAGTGGGAGAGGACTGAGAGGGGGAGAGGACTGAGTGGGGGAGGGAGAGGACTGAGAGGGGAGGGAGAGGACTGAGTGGGGGAGAGGACTAAAAACCACTCTGTGGGGATCAGAGAGGACTGAGTGGGGAGAGGACTGAGTGGGGAGAGGACTGAGTGGGGAGGGAGAGGACTGAGTGGGGAGAGGACTGAGTGGGGGGAGAGGACTGAGAGGGGAGAGGACTGAGTGGGGAGGGAGAGGACTGAGTGGGGAGAGGACTGAGTGGGGGAGAGGACTGAGAGGGGAGGGAGAGGACTGAGTGGGGAGAGGACTGAGTGGGGAGAGGACTGAGAGGGGAGAGGTCTGAGAGGGGAGAGGACAACTAAAAACCACTCTGTTATTGTCAGAGAGGTCTGAGTGGGGAGAGGACAACTAAAAACCACTCTGTTATTATCAGAGAGGTCTGAGTGGGGAGAGGTCTGAGTGGGGAGAGGACTGAGAGGGGAGAGGACAACTAAAAACCACTCTGTTATTGTCAGAGAGGTCTGAGTGGGGAGAGGACAACTAAAAACCACTCTGTTATTATCAGAGAGGTCTGAGTGGGGAGAGGTCTGAGTGGGGAGAGGACTGAGTGGGGAGAGGACTGAGAGGGAGAGGACTGATTGGGGAGAGGACTGAGTGGGAGAGGACTGAGAGGGAGAGGACTGTTATTGGGGAGAGGACTGAGTGGGGAGAGGACTGAGAGGGGAGAGGACTGAGTGGGGAAGGACTGAGTGGGGAGAGGACTGAGAGGGGAGAGGACTGAGAGGGAGAGGACTGAGAGGGGAGAGGACTGAGAGGGGAGAGGACTGAGAAGGAGAGGACTGAGTGGGGAGAGGGACTGAGAGGGGAGAGGACTGAGAGGGGAGAGGACTGAGAGGGGAGAGGACTGAGAGGGGAGAGGACTGAGTGGGGAGAGGACTGAGTGGGGAGGGAGAGGACTGAGTGGGGAGAGGACTGAGAGGGGAGAGGACAACTAAAAACCACTCTGTTATTGTCAGAGAGGTCTGAGTGGGGAGAGGTCTGAGAGGGGAGAGGACAACTAAAAACCACTCTGTTATTGTCAGAGAGGACTGAGAGGGGAGAGGTCTGAGAGGGGAGAGGACAACTAAAAACCGCTCTGTTATTGTCAGAGAGGTCTGAGTGGGGAGAGGACAACTAAAAACCACTCTGTTATTATCAGAGAGGTCTGAGTGGGGAGAGGACAACTAAAAACCACTCTGTTATTATCAGAGAGGTTTGGAACTCTCTTTGTAATTGGTCTACACTCCATCCCACCAGAACAGGCTGAAAGCTCAGGCTACCCGAACAGGCTACCCGAACAGGCTACCCGAACAGGCTACCTGAACAGGCTACCCGAACAGGCTACCCGAACAGGCTACCTGAACAGGCTACCCGAACAGGCTACCCGAACAGGCTACCCGAACAGGCTACCTGAACATGCTACCCGAACAGGCTACTCGAAACTTTTGACCCAAGTTAAACAATTTAAAGGCAATGCTACCAAATACTAATTGAGTGTATGTAAACTTCTGACCCACTGGGAATGTGATGAAAGAAATAAAAACTTAAATAAATCATTCTCTCTACTATTATTCTGACATTTCACATTCGTAAAATAAAATGCTGATCCTCACTGACCTAGGACAAGGAATTTTTACTAGGATTAAATGTCAGGAATTGTGAGAAACTGAGTTTAAATGTATTTGGCTAACATGTATGTAAACTTCTGACTTCAACTGTATATATAAATCACAGGCAAATCCCTATTCCCTCTGGGGGAAGGGAGCATAGCCTTGTGGTTAGAGTGCTGGGCCAGTACCTGAGAGGTTGCTGAACAAGGCAGTTAACCCACTGTTCCCTGGCAGGCCATCATTGTCAATAAGAATTTGTTCTTAACTAACTTGCCGAGTTAAAAAAATGTAAATGCCTGACTGACTGACTCACTGACTGACTGACTGACTGACTGACTGACTGACTGACTAACTCACTGACTGACTCACTGACTGACTGACTGACTCACTGACTGACTGACTGACTGACTAACTCACTGACTGACTGACTGACTGACTGACTGACTGACTGACTCACTGACTGACTGACTGACTGACTCACTGACTGACTGACTGACTAACTCACTGACTGACTGACTAACTGACTGACTGACTGACTGACTGACTGACTGACTGACTGACTGACTAACTCACTGACTGACTGACTGACTGACTGACTAACTGACTGACTGACTGACTGACTAACTGACTGACTGACTGACTGACTGACTAACTCACTGACTGACTCACTGACTGACTCACTGACTGACTGACTCACTGACTGACTGACTGACTAACTCACTGACTGACTAACTCACTGACTGACTGACTGACTGACTGACTCACTCACTCACTGACAGACTGACTGACTCACTGACTGGGTGACTGACTGACTGACTGACTGACTCACTGACTCACTCCCTGACTGACTCACTGACTGACTGACTAACTCACTGACTGACTAACTCACTGACTGACTCACTGACTGACTCACTGACTGACTAACTCACTGACTGACTCACTGACTGACTGACTGACTGACTGACTGCCTGACTGACTGACTCACTGACTCACTGACTCACTCCCTGACTGACTCACTGACTGACTGACTGACTCACTGACTCACTCCCTGACTAACTCACTGACTGACTAACTCACTGACTGACTCACTGACTGACTAACTCACTGACTGACTCCCTGACTGACTGACTGACTGACTGACTGACTCCCTGACTGACTCACTGACTGACTCACTGACTGGGTGACTGACTGACTCACTGACTAACTCACGGACTGACTAACTCACTGACTGACTCACTGACTGACTCACTGACTGACTGACTGACTAACTCACTGACTGACTAACTCACTGACTGACTAACTCACTGACTGACTAACTCACTGACTGACTGACTAACTCACTGACTGACTAACTCACTGACTGACTGACTAACTCACTGACTGACTAACTCACTGACTGACTAACTCACTGACTGACTGACTAACTCACTGACTGACTAACTCACTGACTGACTCACTGACTGACTCACTGACTGACTCACTGACTCACTCCCTGACTGACTGACTGCTGACTGACTGACTGGCATGAGCCCCTGGCTGTCTATGTGTCTTACCTCATGTTATACCACTGGTGTTGATAATAAAAACATGGACTTGAACAGAATAGAAATAATAAACAGACATTTAACAGACAAAATAAATATCAACACGTTCCATTCGATCAACAGTAACGAGCAACATACAGTATCACAGAAAGACAAACCACAGGGCAGGTCTGACAAAGCAACACTGTGGTATAGACAGTCCCTATTCAACACTGTGGTATAGACAGTCCCTATTCAACACTGTGGTATAGACAGTCCCTATTCAACACTGTGGTATAGACAGTCCCTATTCAGCACTGTGGTATAGACAGTCCCCTATTCAACACTGTGGTATAGACAGTCCCTATTCAGCACTGTGGTATAGACAGTCAACCTATTCAACACTGTGGTATAGACAGTCCCTATTCAACACTGTGCTATGGACAGTCCCTATTCAACACTGTGGTATAGACAGTCCCTATTCAACACTGTGGTATAGACAGTCCCTATTCAACACTGTGGTATAGACAGTCCCTTTTCAACACTGTGGTATAGACAGTCCCTATTCAACACTGTGGTATAGACAGTCCCTATTCAACACTGTGGTATAGACAGTCCCTATTCAACACTGTGGTATAGACAGTCCCTATTCAACACTGTGGTATAGACAGTCACTATTCAACACTGTGGTATAGACAGTCCCTATTCAACACTGTGGTATAGACAGTCCCTATTCAACACTGTGGTATAGACAGTCCCTATTCAACACTGTGGTATAGACAGTCACTATTCAACACTGTAAGACAGTCCCTATTATGGACAGTCCCTATTCAACACTGTGGTATAGACAGTCCCTATTCAACACTGTGGTATACACAGTCCCTATTCAACACTGTGCTATGGACAGTCCCTATTCAACACTGTGGTATAGACAGTCCCTATTCAACACTGTGGTAAGGACAGTCCCCATTCAACACTATAATAAGGACAGTCCCTATTCAACACCACGGTATAGACAGTCCCTATTCAACACTGTGCTATAGACAGTCCCTATTCAACACTGTGGTATGGACAGTCCCTATTCAACACTGTGGTATAGACAGTCCCTATTCAACACTGTGGTATAGACAGTCCCTATTCAACACTGGGGTATAGACAGTCCCTATTCAACACTATAATAAGGACAGTCCCTATTCAACACTGTGGTATGGACAGTCCCTATTCAACACTGTGGTATAGACAGACCTTTTTCAACACTGTGGTATAGACAGTCCCAATTCAACACGGTGGTATAGACAGTCCCTATTCAACACTGTGGTATAGACAGTCCCTTTTCAACACTGTGGTATAGACAGTCCCAATTCAACACGGTGGTATAGACAGTCCCTATTCAACACTGTGGTATATACAGTCCCTATTCAACACTGTGGTATAGACAGTCCCTATTCAACACTGTGGTAAGGACAGTCCCTATTCAACACTGTGGTATAGACAGTCCTTATTCAACACTGTAATAAGGACAGTCCCTATTCAACACTGTGGTAAGGACAGTCACTATTCAACACTGTGGTAAGGACAGTCCTTATTCAACACTGTGGTAAGAACAGTCCTTATTCAACACTGTGGTATAGACAGTCCCTATTCAACACTGTGGTATAGACAGTCCCTATTCAACACTGTGGTATAGACAGTCCTTATTCAACACTGTGGTAAGGACAGTCCTTATTCAACACTGTGGTAAGGACAGTCCTTATTCAACACTGTGGTAAGGACAGTCCTCATTCAACACTGTGGTAAGGACAGTCCTCATTCAACACTATAATAAGGACAGTCCCTATTCAACACTGTGGTATAGACAGTCCCTATTCAACACTATAATAAGGACAGTCCCTATTCAACACTGTGGTAAGGACAGTCCCTATTCAACACTGTGGTATGGACAGTCCCTATTCAACACTATAATAAGGACAGTCCCTATTCAACACTGTGGTATAGACAGTCCCTATTCAACACTGTGAATGTCACCGTGACAACTGTTAGCTTGGGTGCTTGACTGCTGTTGTCAGGACAGAACTCTCGGCTCAACCCATAAAGAGATGGGCGGGGCTAAGTCTTAAGAGGGTGTGAACGATGCTGAATGGGGGTGGAGACAAAGAAGGGCTCTCCAGCAGGTGCACCGAAACATTCAAAGGCCATTGTCTCAAAAGGGAGGTTGCGCATTTATCAACTTTCAAAGCAGAATAACTTTCCTATGGTTTCCTCAAATGCACCGTTGCAATTGTTACTACATGAGACCGAATCAAGGCGGTCGGTCACATTTATCCCTAGGATCCCTGGGAAGAACCCAGAGGGAGACTCAGAAGAGGCTCCTGTGGGAACCCCCATGTAGTAATGAGCTTAGAAAACCTACAGTCCTTCAGAACACAGCTGGTGGCTTCTACACACTACACACACACACACACACACACACACACACACACACACACACACACACACACACACACACACACACACACACACACACACACACACACACACACACACACACACACACACACACACACACACTACACACTACACACACACTACACACACACACACATATATATACAAACTGACTGTGGTGTATACCCCTCTCTCTCTTAGGTGTATTATAACCCGGTATCAACAGGGTTAGGTGTAGTATAACCCGGTATCAACAGGGTTAGGTGTAGTATAACCCGGTATCAACAGGGTTAGGTGTAGTATTACACGGTATCAACAGGGTTAGGTGTAGTATAACCGGTATCAAAAGGGTTAGGTGTAGTATTACACGGTATCAACAGGGTTAGGTGTAGTATAACACGGTATCAACAGGGTTAGGTGTAGTATAATACGGTATCAACAGCGTTAGGTGTAGTATAACGCGGTATCAACAGGGTTAGGTGTAGTATAACACGGTATCAACAGGGTTAGGTGTAGTATAGCACGGTATCAACAGGGTTAGGTATAGTATAACCCGGTATCAACAGGGTTAGGTGTATTATAAAACGGTATCAGGGTTAGGTGTAGTATAACCCGGTATCAACAGGGTTAGGTGTAGTATAACCCGGTATCAACAGGGTTAGGTGTAGTATAACCCGGTATCAACAGGGTTAGGTGTAGTATTACACGGTATCAACAGGGTTAGGTGTAGTATAACCCGGTATCAAAAGGGTTAGCTGTAGTATTACACGGTATCAACAGGGTTAGGTGTAGTATAACACGGTATCAACAGGGTTAGGTGTAGTATAATACGGTATCAACAGCGTTAGGTGTAGTATAACGTGGTATCAACAGGGTTAGGTGTAGTATAACACGGTATCAACAGGGTTAGGTGTAGTATAGCACGGTATCAACAGGGTTAGGTATAGTATAACCGGTATCAACAGGGTTAGGTGTATTATAAAACGGTATCAGGGTTAGGTGTAGTATAACACGGTATCAACAGGGTTAGGTGTAGTATAACCGGTATCAACAGGGTTAGGTGTATTATAACACGGTATCAACAGGGTTAGGTGTATTATAACACGGTATCAACAGGGTTAGGTGTATTATAACACGGTATCAACAGGGTTACGTGTAGTATAACACGGTATCAACAGGGTTAGGTGTAGTATAACACGGTATCTACAGGGTTAGGTGTAGTATAACACGGTATCAACAGGGTTAGGTGTAGTATAACACGGTATCAACAGGGTTAGGTGTAGTATAACACGATATCAACAGGGTTAGGTGTAGTATAACACAGTATCAGGGTTAGGTGTAGTATAACACGGTATCAACAGGGTTAGGTGTAGTATAACACGGTATCAACAGGGTTAGGTGTAGTATAACACGATATCAACAGGGTTAGGTGTAGTATAACACAGTATCAGGGTTAGGTGTAGTATAACACGGTATCAACAGGGTTAGGTGTAGTATAACACGGTATCAACAGGGTTAGGTGTAGTATAACACGGTATCAGGGTTAGGTGTAGTATAACACGGTATCACGGTTAGGTGTAGTATAACACGGTATCAGGGTTAGGTGTAGTATAACACGGTATCAGGGTTAGGTGTAGTATAACACGGTATCAGGGTTAGGTGTAGTATAACACGGTATCAACAGGGTTAGGTGGAGTATAACATGGTATCAACAGGGTTAGGTGTAGTATAACACGGTATCAACAGGGTTAGGTGTAGTATAAAACGGTATCAACAGGGTTAGGTGTAGTATAAAACGGTATCAACAGGGTTAGGTGTAGTATAACACGGTATCAGAGTTAGGTGTAGTATAACATGGTATCAACAGGGTTAGGTGTAGTATAACACAGTATCAACAGGGTTAGGTGTAGTAGAACACGGTATCAACAGGGTTAGGTGTAGTATAACCCGGTATCAACAGGGTTAGGTGTAGTATAACACGGTATCTACAGGGTTAGGTGTAGTATAACACGGTATCAACAGGGTTAGGTGTAGTATAACACGGTATCAGAGTTAGGTGTAGTATAACATGGTATCAACAGGGTTATGTGTAGTAGAACACGGTATCAACAGGGTTAGGTGTAGTATAACACGGTATCAACAGGGTTAGGTGTAGTATAACCCGGTATCAGGGTTAGGTGTAGTATAACACGGTATCAACAGGGTTAGGTTAGTATAACCCGGTATCAACAGGGTTAGGTGTAGTATAACACAGTATCAACAGGGTTAGGTGTAGTATAACACGGTATCAACAGGGTTAGGTGTAGTATAACACGGTATCAACAGGGTTAGGTATAGTATTACACGGTATCAACAGGGTTAGGTGTAGTATAACACGGTATCAACAGGGTTAGGTGTAGTATAACACAGTATCAACAGGGTTAGGTGTAGTATAACACGGTATCAGAGTTAGGTGTAGTATACCATGGTATCAACAGGGTTAGGTGTAGTATAACACAGTATCAACAGGGTTAGGTGTAGTAGAACACGGTATCAACAGGGTTAGGTGTAGTATAACCCGGTATCAACAGGGTTAGGTGTAGTATAACACAGTATCTACAGGGTTAGGTGTAGTATAACACGGTATCAACAGGGTTAGGTGTAGTATAACCCGGTATCAGAGTTAGTTGTAGTATAATATGGTTTCAACAGGGTTAGATGTAGTAGAACACGGTATCAACAGGGTTAGGTGTATTATAACACGGTATCAACAGGGTTAGGTGTAGTATAACCCGGTATCAGGGTTAGGTGTAGTATAACATGGTATCAACAGGGTTAGGTGTAGTATAACCCGGTATCAACAGGGTTAGGTGTAGTATAACACGGTATCAACAGGGTTAGGTGTAGTATAACACGGTATCAACAGGGTTAGGTGTAGTATAACACGGTATCAACAGGGTTAGGTGTAGTATAACACAGTATCAACAGGGTTAGGTGTAGTATAACCCGCTATCAGGGTTAGGTGTAGTATAACACGGTATCAACAGGGTTAGGTGTAGTATTACACGGTATCAACAGGGTTAGGTGTAGTATAACACGGTATCAGGGTTAGGTGTAGTATAACACGGTATCAACAGGGTTAGGTGTAGTATAACCCGGTATCAACAGGGTTAGGTGTAGTATAACACGGTATCAGGGTTAGGTGTAGTATAACACGGTATCAACAGGGTTAGGTGTAGTATTACCCGGTATCAGGGTTAGGTGTAGTATAACCCGGTATCAACAGGGTTAGGTGTAGTATAACCCGGTATCAACAGGGTTAGGTGTAGTATAACCCGGTATCAACAGGGTTAGGTGTAGTATAACCCGGTATCAACAGGGTTAGGTATAACACGGTATCAACAGGGTAGTATAACCCGGTATCAACAGGGTTAGGTGTAGTATAACCCGGTATCAACAGGGTTAGGTGTAGTATAACACGGTATCAACAGGGTTAGGTGTAGTATAACCCGGTATCAACAGGGTTAGGTGTAGTATAACACGGTATCAGGGTTAGGTGTAGTATAACACGGTATCAACAGGGTTAGGTGTAGTATAACACGGTATCAGGGTTAGGTGTAGTATAACCCGGTATCAACAGGGTTAGGTGTAGTATAACCCGGTATCAACAGGGTTAGGTGTAGTATAACACGGTATCAGGGTTAGGTGTAGTATAACACGGTATCAACAGGGTTAGGTGTAGTATAACCCGGTATCAGGGTTAGGTGTAGTATAACACGGTATCAGGGTTAGGTGTAGTATAACCCGATATCAACAGGGTTAGGTGTAGTATAACCCGGTATCAACAGGGTTAGGTGTAGTATAACCCGGTATCAACAGGGTTAGGTGTAGTATAACCCGGTATCAACAGGGTTAGGTGTAGTATAACCCGGTATCAACAGGGTTAGGTGTAGTATAACCCGGTATCAAAGGGGAGTAGAGAGCATTTCCATTAAGTCATGACATATCTAATCCCCTTAAAGGAGAGGAGAGAGTCTAACCCTAAAACTAACCCTAGCTCCTAATCCTTAATGTAATTTCTAACCCGAACAATAATTCTTAACTCTAAACCCCCAATAAATAGCATTTGACCTCATGGGGATTAACAAAATATCCCCATTTGGTCAAATTGTGGTCCTCAGGTCCCAAATAAGATTAGTTAGACATGTCAACACACACACACACGCGCACACACACTACTAGCAGTCAAAATTACCCAGCCTATACAGCCTTCCTAAATTATTCAACAGGGGAACTTGGATTTGGAGAATTTATAGATAAATAAAACATACCACCTCCATAAGCGTTGACAATATTTTACACACAACACTATACTATACAAACGGACAAATTCATCTTCTAAATCTCTGCTGAAACGACAGTGATTCCTCAGGCTGAACCCCTCCTGGGGGTATTGACAGGGCAAATGGAAAAGAGAGAGAGAGAGAGGGAGAGAGTCATCAGGGCTCAAATGCCACCCTACTCCCTGAATAGTGCACTACATTTCACCTTAGTGCCCTATCCAGTCAGTATCACAAGACCAGTCCCCCAAAGGGCTATGCCGATACCAGTATCTATATAATGTATATCTATCATATGGTAAACCACAAGGGGTTGAGATGATACCAGTGTCTATGTAATATATATCTATTATATGGTAAACCACAAGGGGTCGGGATGAGACCAGTATCTATATAATATATATCTATTATATGGTAAACCACAAGGGGTTGGGATGATACCAGTGTCTATGTAATATATATCTATTATATGGTAAACAACAAGAGGTTGGGATGAGACCAGTATCTATATAATATATATCTATTATATGTTAAACCACAAGGGGTTGGGATGATACCAGTGTCTAGGTAATATATATCTATTATATGTTAAACCACAAGGGGTTGGGATGATACCAGTGTCTATGTAATATATATCTATTATATGTTAAACCACAAGGGGTCGGGATGAGACCAGTATCTATATAATATATATCTATTATATGTTAAACCACAAGGGGTTGGGATGAGACCAGTATCTATATAATATATATCTATTATATGTTAAACCACAAGGGGTCGGGATGAGACCAGTATCTATATAATATATATCTATTATATGGTAAACCACAAGGGGTCGGGATGAGACCAGTATCTATATAATATATATCTATTATATGGTAAACCACAAGGGGTTTCACTCCTCCATTCTGTTAGATGTTTTCTTCTATTCTAATGGTTGAATTTCTACGTGAGTCTCAGATCATCTACATCCATCTCTGATGCAGAGTAACAACCACCTCAGTTTCATATCCCTCCCTCCCTCCCTCTACTGCAGAAACAACGTCTCAAAAATAAATGCATCTTAACTTACAGGAAGGGAGGAATAGAGAGGAGGGAGGGAAGAGAGAGAGGAGTAAAAGGGGAGAGAGAGAGAGAGGAGGAGAAGGGAGAGAGAGAGAGGAGGAGAAGGGAGAGAGAGAGAGGAGGAGAAGGGAGAGAGAGAGAGGAGGAGAAGGGAGAGAGAGAGAGGAGGAGAAAGGAGAAGGGAGAGAGAGAGAGGAGGAGAAAGGAGAAGGGAGAGAGAGAGGAGAAAAGAGAGAGAGAGAGAGAGAGAGAGGAGAAGATAGAGAGAGAGGAGAAGAAGGGAGAGATAGAGAGGAAGGAGGGAGAGGGGGAAAGACTGACAGAGTGACGGAGAGGGGGTGGAGAGATGGGGAGAGGGAGAGAGGGAGAGGGGGTGGCGAGAGGGAGCGAGGGAGAAGGGGTGGAGAGGTGGAGATAGGGAGAGGGGGTGGAGAGTGGGAGAGAGGGAGAGGGGGTGGAGAGATGGAGAGAGGGAGAGGGGGTGGAGAGAGGGAGGGGGTGGAGAGATGGAGAGAGGAAGAGATGGAGAGATGAAGAGAAAGAGGGCAGAGAAAGGGGGGAGAGGAGAGATGGAGGGATGAAGAGAAAGGGGGGTGAGAGGAGAGATGGAGGGATGAAGAGAAGGGGGAGAGGAGAGATGGAGGGATGAAGAGAAAGTGGGGAGAGGAGAGATGGCGGGATGAAGAGAAAGGGGGATGAGAGGAGAGATGGAGGGATGAAGAGAAAGTGGGGAGAGGAGAGATGGTGGGATGAAGAGAAAGGGGGATGAGAGGAGAGATGGAGAGAAAGGGGGATGAGAGGAGAGATGGAGGGATGAAGAGAAGGGGGAGAGGAGAGATGGAGGGATGAAGAGAAAGTGGGGAGAGGAGAGATGGTGGGATGAAGAGAAAGGGGGATGAGAGGAGAGATGGAGAGAAAGGGGGATGAGAGGAGAGATGGAGGGATGAAGAGAAAGGGGGATGAGAGGAGAGATGGAGGGATGAAGAGAAAGGGGGGAGAGGAGAGATGGAGGGATGAAGAGAAAGGGGGAGAGGAGAGATGAGGAGAGATGGAGAGATGAAGAGAAAGGGGGATGAGAGGAGAGATGGAGGGATGAAGAGAAAGGGGGAGAGGAGAGATGGAGGGATGAAGAGAAAGGGGGATGAGAGGAGAGATGGAGAGATGAAGAGAAAGGGGGATGAGAGGAGAGATGGAGAGAAAGGGGGATGAGAGGAGAGATGGAGGGATGAAGAGAAAGGGGGATGAGAGGAGAGATGGAGGGATGAAGAGAAAAGGGGATGAGAGGAGAGATGGAGGAGGGGTTGAAGAAAGCGCAAACATCAATATAAAATACAGTTTATCTGAAATAGAATTCTGAATGCTGATATTCATCTGATTCAATAAGGTAGGCTGTACCTCCTCTCTCCTCTCCCCCTTTTCTCCTCTCTCCACTCCCCCTTCTCTCTCCCCTCCTCGCTCCTCTCTTCTCCCCCTTCTCTCCTCTCCTCCTTTTCTCCGCTCTCCTCTCCCCCTTTTCTCCTCTCTCTATCTCTCTTCCTCTCTCCTCTCTCCACACCCCCTTCTCTCTGCTCTCCTCTCTCCACTCCCCCTTCTCTCTCCCCTCCTCTCTCCTCTCTTCTCCCCCTTCTCTCCCTCCTCCTATTCCTTCTCTCTCCTTCCTACTACTCCTTCTCTCTCCTCGCTCCTCTCTCTCTACTTCACGCCCTCCTCCCACCTCTCTCCTCCCCATCCTCCTCTCTCTCCTCCCTCCCCTTCCCTCTCTCCTCCCTCCTCTCTCCCTCTCTCCTCCCTCTTCTCTTCTCCCCCCTCTCTCCCCACTCCTCCTCCGTTCATCCCCCATGCACACAAACAAGTTGCCGTAGATGGTAGATGTTTATGGTGACATCTTCCTCTTGCCTCTGATTGGTTCATCTCTATGACTTATTAATGAGAGTAAATCTAGCTGGCGTGTCGGTGGGTTCTCAGAGAGGTGCTGCACACACACACACACACACACACACACACACACACACACACACACACACACACACACACACACACACACACACACACACACACACACACACACACACACACACACACACACACACACACACACACACACACACACACACACACACACACACACACACCTCCACTGAAACAGACATAACCACCTAAAAAACATCCACCCAGAGATAAACAACACTCGTGTAGGACTGACAAAACATTCTCTGGTCTTACAATGTACATTCTTCTGTCACCATGTCCTGTTCTGTTACCATGTCCTGTTCTGTCACCATGTTCTGTTCTGTCACCATGTTCTGGTCTGTCACCATGTCCTGTTCTGTCATTGTGTTCTGTTCTGTCACCATGTTCTGTTCTGTCATTGTGTTCTGTTCTGTTACCATGTCCTGTTCTGTCATTGTGTTCTGTTCTGTCATTGTGTTCTGTTCTGTCACCATGTTCTGTTCTGTCATTGTGTTCTGTTCTGTCATTGTGTTCTGTTCTGTCACCATGTTCTGTTCTGTCATTGTGTTCTGTTCTGTCACCATGTTCTGTTCTGTCATTGTGTTCTGTTCTGTCATTGTGTTCTGTTCTGTTACCATGTTCTGTTCTGTCACCATGTTCTGTTCTGTCATTGTGTTCTGTTCTGTCACCATGTTCTGTTCTGTCATTGTGTTCTGTTCTGTCACCATGTTCTGTTCTGTCATTGTGTTCTGTTCTGTCACCATGTTCTGTTCTGTCATTGTGTTCTGTTCTGTCATTGTGTTCTGTTCTGTCACCATGTTCTGTTCTGTCACCATGTTCTGTTCTGTCACCATGTTCTGTTCTGTCACCATGTTCTGTTCTGTCATTGTGTTCTGTTCTGTCATTGTGTTCTGTTCTGTCACCATGTTCTGTTCTGTCACCATGTTCTGTTCTGTCACCATGTTCTGTTCTGTCATTGTGTTCTGTTCTGTCACCATGTTCTGTTCTGTCACCATGTTCTGTTCTGTCATTGTGTTCTGTTCTGTCACCATGTTCTGTTCTGTCACCATGTTCTGTTCTGTCACCATGTTCTGTTCTGTCACCATGTTCTGTTCTGTCATTGTGTTCTGTTCTGTCACCATGTTCTGTTCTGTCACCATGTTCTGTTCTGTCACCATGTCCTGTTCTGTCACCATGTTCTGTTCTGTCATTGTGTTCTGTTCTGTCACCATGTTCTGTTCTGTCACCATGTTCTGTTCTGTCACCATGTTCTGTTCTGTCACCATGTCCTGTTCTGTCATTGTGTTCTGTTCTGTCATTGTGTTCTGTTCTGTCACCATGTTCTGTTCTGTCACCATGTTCTGTTCTGTTACCATGTCCTGTTCTGTCACCATGTTCTGTTCTGTTACCATGTCCTGTTCTGTCACCATGTCCTGTTCTGTCACCATGTCCTGTTCTGTCATTGTGTTCTGTTCTGTCATTGTGTTCTGTTCTGTCATTGTGTTCTGTTCTGTCACCATGTTCTGTTCTGTCATTGTGTTCTGTTCTGTCATTGTGTTCTGTTCTGTCACCATGTTCTGTTCTGTCATTGTGTTCTGTTCTGTTACCATGTCCTGTTCTGTCACCATGTCCTGTTCTGTTCTGTCACCATGTTCTGTTCTGTCATTGTGTCATGTTCTGTTACCATGTCCTGTTCTGTTCTGTCACCATGTTCTGTTCTGTCACCATGTTCTGTTCTGTCATTGTGTTCTGTTCTGTCACCGTGTTCTGTTCTGTCACCATGTACTGTTCTGTCATTGTGTTCTGTTCTGTCACCATGTTCTGTTCTGTCATTGTGTACTGTTCTGTCATTGTGTTCTGTTCTGTCACCATGTTCTGTTCTGTCCTGTCACCATGTTCTGTTCTGTCACCATGTTCTGTTCTGTCATTGTGTTCTGTTCTGTCACCATGTTCTGTTCTGTCATTGTGTTCTGTTCTGTCACCATGTTCTGTTCTGTCATTGTGTACTGTTCTGTCATTGTGTTCTGTTCTGTCACCATGTTCTGTTCTGTCATTGTGTTCTGTTCTGTCACCATGTCCTGTTCTGTCACCATGTACTGTTCTGTCATTGTGTTCTGTTCTGTCACCATGTTCTGTTCTGTCACCATGTTCTATTCTGTCATTGTGTTCTGTTCTGTTACCATGTTCTGTTCTGTCATTGTGTTCTGTTCTGTCACCATGTTCTGTTCTGCCATTGTGTTCTGTTCTGTCATTGTGTTCTGTTCTGTCACCATGTCCTGTTCTGTCACCATGTTCTGTTCTGTCATTGTGTTCTGTTCTGTCATTGTGTACTGTTCTGTCATTGTGTTCTGTTCTGTCACCATGTTCTGTTCTGTCATTGTGTTCTGTTCTGTCACCATGTCCTGTTCTGTCACCATGTACTGTTCTGTCATTGTGTTCTGTTCTGTCACCATGTCCTGTTCTGTCACCATGTACTGTTCTGTCATTGTGTTCTGTTCTGTCACCATGTTCTGTTCTGTCACCATGTCCTGTTCTGTCACCATGTACTGTTCTGTCATTGTGTTCTGTTCTGTCACCATGTCCTGTTCTGTCACCATGTACTGTTCTGTCATTGTGATCTGTTCTGTCACCATGTTCTGTTCTGTCATTGTGTTCTGTTCTGTCACCATGTTCTGTTCTGTCACCATGTTCTGTTCTGTCACCATGTTCTGTTCTGTCACCATGTTCTGTTCTGTCATTGTGTTCTGTTCTGTCACCATGTTCTGTTCTGTCACCATGTTCTGTTCTGTCACCATGTCCTGTTCTGTCACCATGTTCTGTTCTGTCATTGTGTTCTGTTCTGTCACCATGTTCTGTTCTGTCACCATGTTCTGTTCTGTCACCATGTTCTGTTCTGTCATTGTGTTCTGTTCTGTTACCATGTCCTGTTCTGTCATTGTGTTCTGTTCTGTCATTGTGTTCTGTTCTGTCACCATGTTCTGTTCTGTCATTGTGTTCTGTTCTGTCATTGTGTTCTGTTCTGTCACCATGTTCTGTTCTGTCATTGTGTTCTGGTCTGTCACCATGTCCTGTTCTGTCATTGTGTTCTGTTCTGTCACCATGTTCTGTTCTGTCATTGTGTTCTGTTCTGTTACCATGTCCTGTTCTGTCATTGTGTTCTGTTCTGTCATTGTGTTCTGTTCTGTCACCATGTTCTGTTCTGTCATTGTGTTCTGTTCTGTCATTGTGTTCTGTTCTGTCACCATGTTCTGTTCTGTCATTGTGTTCTGTTCTGTCACCATGTTCTGTTCTGTCATTGTGTTCTGTTCTGTCATTGTGTTCTGTTCTGTTACCATGTTCTGTTCTGTCACCATGTTCTGTTCTGTCATTGTGTTCTGTTCTGTCACCATGTTCTGTTCTGTCATTGTGTTCTGTTCTGTCACCATGTTCTGTTCTGTCATTGTGTTCTGTTCTGTCACCATGTTCTGTTCTGTCATTGTGTTCTGTTCTGTCATTGTGTTCTGTTCTGTCACCATGTTCTGTTCTGTCACCATGTTCTGTTCTGTCACCATGTTCTGTTCTGTCACCATGTTCTGTTCTGTCACCATGTTCTGTTCTGTCATTGTGTTCTGTTCTGTCATTGTGTTCTGTTCTGTCACCATGTTCTGTTCTGTCACCATGTTCTGTTCTGTCACCATGTTCTGTTCTGTCATTGTGTTCTGTTCTGTCACCATGTTCTGTTCTGTCACCATGTTCTGTTCTGTCATTGTGTTCTGTTCTGTCACCATGTTCTGTTCTGTCACCATGTTCTGTTCTGTCACCATGTTCTGTTCTGTCACCATGTTCTGTTCTGTCATTGTGTTCTGTTCTGTCACCATGTTCTGTTCTGTCACCATGTTCTGTTCTGTCACCATGTCCTGTTCTGTCACCATGTTCTGTTCTGTCATTGTGTTCTGTTCTGTCACCATGTTCTGTTCTGTCACCATGTTCTGTTCTGTCACCATGTTCTGTTCTGTCACCATGTCCTGTTCTGTCATTGTGTTCTGTTCTGTCATTGTGTTCTGTTCTGTCACCATGTTCTGTTCTGTCACCATGTTCTGTTCTGTTACCATGTCCTGTTCTGTCACCATGTTCTGTTCTGTTACCATGTCCTGTTCTGTCACCATGTCCTGTTCTGTCACCATGTCCTGTTCTGTCATTGTGTTCTGTTCTGTCATTGTGTTCTGTTCTGTCATTGTGTTCTGTTCTGTCACCATGTTCTGTTCTGTCATTGTGTTCTGTTCTGTCATTGTGTTCTGTTCTGTCACCATGTTCTGTTCTGTCATTGTGTTCTGTTCTGTTACCATGTCCTGTTCTGTCACCATGTCCTGTTCTGTTCTGTCACCATGTTCTGTTCTGTCATTGTGTCATGTTCTGTTACCATGTCCTGTTCTGTTCTGTCACCATGTTCTGTTCTGTCACCATGTTCTGTTCTGTCATTGTGTTCTGTTCTGTCACCGTGTTCTGTTCTGTCACCATGTACTGTTCTGTCATTGTGTTCTGTTCTGTCACCATGTTCTGTTCTGTCATTGTGTACTGTTCTGCCATTGTGTTCTGTTCTGTCCTGTCACCATGTTCTGTTCTGTCACCATGTTCTGTTCTGTCATTGTGTTCTGTTCTGTCACCATGTTCTGTTCTGTCATTGTGTTCTGTTCTGTCACCATGTTCTGTTCTGTCATTGTGTACTGTTCTGTCATTGTGTTCTGTTCTGTCACCATGTTCTGTTCTGTCATTGTGTTCTGTTCTGTCACCATGTCCTGTTCTGTCACCATGTACTGTTCTGTCATTGTGTTCTGTTCTGTCACCATGTTCTGTTCTGTCACCATGTTCTATTCTGTCATTGTGTTCTGTTCTGTTACCATGTTCTGTTCTGTCATTGTGTTCTGTTCTGTCACCATGTTCTGTTCTGCCATTGTGTTCTGTTCTGTCATTGTGTTCTGTTCTGTCACCATGTCCTGTTCTGTCACCATGTTCTGTTCTGTCATTGTGTTCTGTTCTGTCATTGTGTACTGTTCTGTCATTGTGTTCTGTTCTGTCACCATGTTCTGTTCTGTCATTGTGTTCTGTTCTGTCACCATGTCCTGTTCTGTCACCATGTACTGTTCTGTCATTGTGTTCTGTTCTGTCACCATGTCCTGTTCTGTCACCATGTACTGTTCTGTCATTGTGTTCTGTTCTGTCACCATGTTCTGTTCTGTCACCATGTCCTGTTCTGTCACCATGTACTGTTCTGTCATTGTGTTCTGTTCTGTCACCATGTCCTGTTCTGTCACCATGTACTGTTCTGTCATTGTGATCTGTTCTGTCACCATGTTCTGTTCTGTCATTGTGTTCTGTTCTGTCACCATGTTCTGTTCTGTCACCATGTTCTGTTCTGTCACCATGTTCTGTTCTGTCACCATGTTCTGTTCTGTCATTGTGTTCTGTTCTGTCACCATGTTCTGTTCTGTCACCATGTTCTGTTCTGTCACCATGTCCTGTTCTGTCACCATGTTCTGTTCTGTCATTGTGTTCTGTTCTGTCACCATGTTCTGTTCTGTCACCATGTTCTGTTCTGTCACCATGTTCTGTTCTGTCACCATGTCCTGTTCTGTCATTGTGTTCTGTTCTGTCATTGTGTTCTGTTCTGTCACCATGTTCTGTTCTGTCACCATGTTCTGTTCTGTTACCATGTCCTGTTCTGTCACCATGTTCTGTTCTGTTACCATGTCCTGTTCTGTCACCATGTCCTGTTCTGTCACCATGTCCTGTTCTGTCATTGTGTTCTGTTCTGTCATTGTGTTCTGTTCTGTCATTGTGTTCTGTTCTGTCACCATGTTCTGTTCTGTCATTGTGTTCTGTTCTGTCATTGTGTTCTGTTCTGTCACCATGTTCTGTTCTGTCATTGTGTTCTGTTCTGTTACCATGTCCTGTTCTGTCACCATGTCCTGTTCTGTTCTGTCACCATGTTCTGTTCTGTCATTGTGTCATGTTCTGTTACCATGTCCTGTTCTGTTCTGTCACCATGTTCTGTTCTGTCACCATGTTCTGTTCTGTCATTGTGTTCTGTTCTGTCACCGTGTTCTGTTCTGTCACCATGTACTGTTCTGTCATTGTGTTCTGTTCTGTCACCATGTTCTGTTCTGTCATTGTGTACTGTTCTGTCATTGTGTTCTGTTCTGTCACCATGTTCTGTTCTGTCCTGTCACCATGTTCTGTTCTGTCACCATGTTCTGTTCTGTCATTGTGTTCTGTTCTGTCACCATGTTCTGTTCTGTCATTGTGTTCTGTTCTGTCACCATGTTCTGTTCTGTCATTGTGTACTGTTCTGTCATTGTGTTCTGTTCTGTCACCATGTTCTGTTCTGTCATTGTGTTCTGTTCTGTCACCATGTCCTGTTCTGTCACCATGTACTGTTCTGTCATTGTGTTCTGTTCTGTCACCATGTTCTGTTCTGTCATTGTGTACTGTTCTGTCATTGTGTTCTGTTCTGTCACCATGTTCTGTTCTGTCCTGTCACCATGTTCTGTTCTGTCACCATGTTCTGTTCTGTCATTGTGTTCTGTTCTGTTACCATGTTCTGTTCTGTCATTGTGTTCTGTTCTGTCACCATGTTCTGTTCTGCCATTGTGTTCTGTTCTGTCATTGTGTTCTGTTCTGTCACCATGTCCTGTTCTGTCACCATGTTCTGTTCTGTCATTGTGTTCTGTTCTGTCATTGTGTACTGTTCTGTCATTGTGTTCTGTTCTGTCACCATGTTCTGTTCTGTCATTGTGTTCTGTTCTGTCACCATGTCCTGTTCTGTCACCATGTACTGTTCTGTCATTGTGTTCTGTTCTGTCACCATGTCCTGTTCTGTCACCATGTACTGTTCTGTCATTGTGTTCTGTTCTGTCACCATGTTCTGTTCTGTCACCATGTCCTGTTCTGTCACCATGTACTGTTCTGTCATTGTGTTCTGTTCTGTCACCATGTCCTGTTCTGTCACCATGTACTGTTCTGTCATTGTGATCTGTTCTGTCACCATGTTCTGTTCTGTTACCATGTCCTGTTCTGTCACCATGTCCTGTTCTGTCATTGTGTTTTGTTCTGTCACCATGCCCCCCGAGAGGTCTGGCTGAATAAACTATTGGCTCCCTATTCCCTGTGAAGTGCACTACGTTTGACCAAATGCCCCATAGGGAATAAGGAGCCAGTCTACCACTTGGTCCTCCAGCTGAGAGGCATCGAGCACATGAGCAGAAGAAGAAATTCTCACATTAATAATGTACCAGTCACAATGTGTAGTGTGTGTGTAAGTGTGTAGGTGTGTGTGTGTGTGTGTGTGTGTGTGTGTGTGTGTGTGTGTGTGTGTGTGTGTGTGTGTGTGTGTGTGTGTGTGTGTGTGTGTGTGTGTGTGTGTGTGTGTGTGTGTGTGTGTGTGTGTGTGTGTGTGTGTGTGTGTGTGTGTGTGTGTGTGTGTGTGTGTGTGTGTGTGTAATACGGACATGTGGTATCTAGGAGAGAGTAATGTTGTTAATGTACTGACAGAGTGGAGAGAAAATAAACCTAAACTCCCCGACTAGAGTTTATAGGAGCTCTACACTACACTACACTACACTACTCTACACTACTCTACACTACACTACTATACTCTACACTACACTACTCTACTCTACACTACTCTACACTACACTACTCTACACTACACTACACTACACTATTATACACTACACACTACACTACACTACACTCTACACTACTCTACACTACACTACACTACACTACTCTACACTATTATACACTACACTATTATACACTACACTACTCTACACTACTCTACACTACACTACACTACACTATTATACACTACACACTACACTACACTACACTACACTCTACACTACACACTACACTACTATACACTACACTATTATACACTACACTATTATACACTACACTATTATACACTACACTATTATACACTACACTATTATACACTACACTACACTACACTACTCTACACTACACTATTATACACTACACTACTCTACACTACACTATTATACACTACACTATTATACACTACACTATTATACACTACACTATTATACACTACACACTACTCTACACTACTCTACACTACACTATGCACTACACTACTCTACACTATTATACACTACACTATTATACACTACACTATTATACACTACACTATTATACACTACACTACTCTACACTACACACTACACTACACTACACTATTATACACTACACACTACTCTACACTACACACTACACTACACTACACTATTATACACTACACACTACTCTACACTACACACTACTCTACACTACACTATTATACACTACACACTACTCTACACTACACACTACTCTACACTTCACACTACTCTACACTACACTATTATACACTACACTACTCTACACTACACTATTATACACTACACACTACTCTACACTACACTATTATACACTACACTATGCACTACACTACTCTGCACTACACTATGCACTACATTATACACTACACTAATCTACACTACTCTACACTATTATACACTACACTATGCACTACACTACACTACACACTACACTATGCACTACACTACACTACACTACACTACTCTACACTACACTATGCACTACACTACTCTACACTATTATACACTACACTATGCACTACACTACTCTACACTATACTACACTACACTACTCTACACTACACTATGCACTACACTATGCACTACACTACTCTACACTATTATACACTACACTATGCACTACACTACACTACACTACACTACACTACACTACACTACACAATTCACTACACTATTATACACTACACTATTATACACTATTATACACTACACACTACTCTACATTACACTATTATATACTACACACTACTCTACTCTACACTACTATACACTACACTATGCACTACACTATTATACACTACACACTACTCTACACACTACACTATTATACACTACACTACTCTACTCTACACTATTATACACTACACTATGCACTACACTACTCGACACTATTATACACTACACTATGCACTACATTATACACTACACTACTCTACACTACTCTACACTATTATACACTACACTATGCACTACATTACACACTACACTACTCTACACTACACTACACTACACTATTCTACACTACACTACACACCACACTACACTACTCTACACTACACTATTATAGACTACACACTACACTACTCTACACACTACACTACTCTACACTACACTACACACCACACTACACTACTCTACACTACACTATTATAGACTACACACTACACTACTCTACACACTACACTACTCTACACTACACTACACACCACACTACACTACTCTACACTACACTATTATAGACTACACACTACACTACTCTACACACTACACTACTCTACACTACACTACACACCACACTACACTACTCTACACTACACTATTATAGACTACACACTACACTACACTACACTCTACACTACACTACTCTACACTACACTATTATACACTACACACTACACTACTCTACACACTACACTACACTACTATACACTACACTACACTACTATACACTACTCTACACTATTATACACTACACTACACACTACACTACACTACTATACACTACTCTACACTATTATACACTACACACTACACTACACTACTATACACTACTATACACTACTCTACACTACTATACTCTACTATACACTACTCTACACTACACTACTATACACTACACTACTCCGCACTACACTAGACTATACAACACTACAGTACACTATTCTACACTACACACACATTACACTATACACACACACACACTACACACACATTACACTATACACACACACACATTACACTACACATAAACACACATACAGTGCCTTGCGAAAGTATTCGGCCCCCTTGAACTTTGCGACATTTCAGGCTTCAAACATAAAGATATAAAACTGTATTTTTTTGTGAAGAATCAACAACAAGTGGGACACAATCATGAAGTAGAACGAGGGAGAGAGAGAGAGAGGTGGTCCCAGGACAGCCAGGCTGCTGAGGGCTGAAATCGCACGTCTGGAATCTCCCTCTTTCCCTACCTGATCAGAATGGACCTGATTCACACCACAACCATCTGGATGGCCCTCATCATTAGTCACATGGTTTATAATCAAACGGAAACTCCTGTTGCTTCACATCTTGATGACGGAGCCTCTTCTCTCCCCTCTAGTGAGGTGCTGCTCCACGTTGTGGCAGACTGTCGCCACCTACAGGCTGATTTTATAGCCATTTACAGCCATCAGCCCAGTCTGAGTCTTCAACCACCTCAACCCTGCAACTGTATTGGGGTTGGCTGTTTATTCCTGCACAGCAGCTTCTCAGCCAGATAGACAGCATGTAGGGAATAGGGCTCTGGTCTAAAGTAGTGCACTATGTAGGGAATAGGGCTCTGGTCTAAAGTAGTGCACTATATAGGGAATAGGGTTCTATAGGGCTCTGGTCTAAAGTAGTGCACTATATAGGGAATAGGGTTCTATAGGGCTCTGGTCTAAAGTAGTGCACTATATATAGGGAATAGGGTTCTATAGGGCTCTGGTCTAAAGTAGTGCACTATATAGGGAATAGGGTTCTATATGGCTCTGGTCTAAAGTAGTGCACTATATATAGGGAATAGGGTTCTATAGGGCTCTGGTCTAAAGTAGTGCACTATATAGGGAATAGGGTTCTATAGGGCTCTGGTCTAAAGTAGTGCACTATATATAGGGAATAGGGTTCTATAGGGCTCTGGTCTAAAGTAGTGCACTATATAGGGAATAGGGTTCTATAGGGCTCTGGTCTAAAGTAGTGCACTATATAGGGAATAGGGTTCTATAGGGCTCTGGTCTAAAGTAGTGCACTATATAGGGAATAGGGTTCTATAGGGCTCTGGTCTAAAGTAGTGCACTATATAGGGAATAGGGTTCTATAGGGCTCTGGTCTAAAGTAGTGCACTATATATAGGGAATGGGGTTCTATAGGGCTCTGGTCTAAAGTAGTGCACTATATAGGGAATAGGGTTCTATAGGGCTCTGGTCTAAAGTAGTGCACTATATAGGGAATAGGGTTCTATAGGGCTCTGGTCTAAAGTAGTGCACTATATATAGGGAATAGGGTGCCATTTAGGATGCATTCATTAAATAATCCAGTTAGTGCTCTAAGCTTTCGCTGCTTCCTCCTCCTCCTCCTCCTCCTATTCTACCTCCTCCTCCTCTTCTACCTCCTCCTCTTCCTCCTCCACCGCCCGCCAACCGTGAGCCGATATCCTGGCCACACGCTACCCCCATTAGGCCCCAGTGCAACCTGGGTAGAAAATCCTCACAATCGCTGCAGAGACAGCCAAGGCTCAACTGCCTCAATGCTGTACTTTGAATGAATTACCAAATCCTGTCTCTAGGCTTTGAGGAAGGAACACCATACCGGATTGGCTTTAACCTTGATTACACACTAAGTAATACCCTGCAATGCCTTAAGATGAATTAGTCATCATTACCCTGCTCCATCATCCACATTCAAGCATAGGGATTTCTCTTGTCCCATACTAATGAAATTAGGGGCTTTTGGGGCTTTTATTGCACTCGACTGACGGGGTTTTGTATCCTGTAGAGCTGTAGTACTGTGGAGGGTTGAGTTAGTACTGACTGGGTCTTGTAGTACTGTGGAGGGTTGAGTTAGTACTGACTGGGTCTTGTAGTACTGTGGAGGGTTGAGTTAGTACTGACTGGGTCTGGTAGTACTGTGGAGGGTTGAGTTAGTACTGACTGGGTCTTGTAGTACTGTGGAGGGTTGAGGTAGTACTGACTGGGTCTTGTAGTACTGTGGAGGGTTGAGGTAGTACTGACTGGGTCTTGTAGTACTGTGGAGGGTTGAGGTAGTACTGACTGGGTCTTGTAGTACTGTGGAGGGTTGAGGTAGTACTGACTGGGTCTTGTAGTACTGTGGAGGGTTGAGGTAGTACTGACTGGGTCTTGTAGTACTGTGGAGGGTTGAGGTAGTACTGACTGGGTCTTGTAGTACTGTGGAGGGTTGAGGTAGTACTGACTGGGTCTTGTAGTACTGTGGAGGGTTGAGGTAGTACTGACTGGGTCTTGTAGTACTGTGGAGGGTTGAGTAGTACTGACTGGGTCTTGAAGTACTGTGGAGGGTTGAGTTAGTACTGACTGGGTCTTGTAGTACTGTGGAGGGTTGAGGTAGTACTGACTGGGTCTTGTAGTACTGTGGAGGGTTGAGTTAGTACTGACTGGGTCTTGTAGTACTGTGGAGGGTTGAGGTAGTACTGACTGGGTCTTGTAGTACTGTGGAGGGTTGAGGTAGTACTGACTGGGTCTTGTAGTACTGTGGAGGGTTGAGGTAGTACTGACTGGGTCTTGTAGTACTGTGGAGGGTTGAGGTAGTACTGACTGGGTCTTGTAGTACTGTGGAGGGTTGAGGTAGTACTGACTGGGTCTTGTAGTACTGTGGAGGGTTGAGGTAGTACTGACTGGGTCTTGTAGTACTGTGGAGGGTTGAGTTAGTACTGACTGGGTCTTGTAGTACTGTGGAGGGTTGAGTTAGTACTGACTGGGTCTTGTAGTACTGTGGAGGGTTGAGGTAGTACTGACTGGGTCTTGTAGTACTGTGGAGGGTTGAGGTAGTACTGACTGGGACTTGTATCCTGTAGGCTGTAGGGGCAGCACGCTCGGTCAAGGAGGGACAGAGAGAAAGAGGCATGGAAGGAGGGAAGGGAGAAAAGGAGAGAGGAGGAAGAGAGGGAGAGAGCAACTTAAGATGTCCTTGTGCAGACGTGTGATGGACAGGATATTACTTCCTTATGTCTTTGTGTATTTTATTCCCCAACTCCTCCTCCCTCCCCACCTCCTCCCTCCCCAACTCCTCCTCCCTCCCCACCTCCTCCTCCCCCCCACCTCCTCCCTCTCCACCAGGCTGTAGTGACAGACAGGCAGAGTGGCTCTGGATCAATAGAGGAGGGATTCTGTCTTTGTTTCCTGATGTTTCTACCACACCACTCTGCTCTGCCTAGCTTCAGGTTACTGTCCACACACACACACAGAGGGAGAGAGACAGAGAGACCCGCTACTTGACTCTCTCTCTCTGTCCCTCTCTCTCTCTCTCTCTCTCTCTCTCTCTCTCTCTCTCTCTCTCTCTCTCTCTCTCTCTCTCTCTCTATCTCTCTCTCTCTCTCTCTCTCTCTCTCTCTTATAAATAATTCAATACAACGGCATGTATGACTAATGTAAGGAAGGGACACAACACAACCCCGAGATACTAGTGGGTCTGGTACAGGGTCAAGCAGCGGGTCTGGTACAGGGTCAAGCAGCGGGTCTGGTACAGGGTCAAGTAGCGGGTCTGGTACAGGGTCAAGTAGCGGGTCTGGTACAGGGTCAAGTAGCGGGTCTGGTACAGGGTCAAGTAGTGGGTCTGGTACAGGGTCAAGTAGCGGGTCTGGTACAGGGTCAAGTAGCGGGTCTGGTACAGGGTCAAGTAGCGGGTCTGGTACAGGGTCAAGCAGCGGGTCTGGTACAGGGTCAAGCAGCGGGTCTGGTACAGGGTCAAGTAGCGGGTCTGGTACAGGGTCAAGTAGCGGGTCTGGTACAGGGTCAACTAGTGGGTCTGGTACAGGGTCAAGTAGCGGGTCTGGTACAGGGTCAAGTAGCGGGTCTGGTACAGGGTCAAGTAGCGGGTCTGGTACAGGGTCAAGTAGCGGGTCTGGTACAGGAGGAGGAGGAGGAGAGACTAGAGCCTCAGAGGAAGCAGAAACCCCTCCCCCTTTAGACACCCCTCCCCCTTTAGAAAGCATCAACGGTTTCTGAGTCACCTTCAGACAAGAGCCTTAGAGGCAGCAGAAACCCCCAGCAGTGAACCCCTCCCCCTTTAGAAACTCCTCCCCCTTTAGAAACTCCTCCCCCTTTAGAAAGCACCAATGGTTTCTGAGTCACCTTTAGACTAGAGCCTTAGAGGCAGCAGAAACCCCCAGCAGTGAACCCCTGCCCCTTTAGAAAGCACCAACGGTTTCTGAGTCACCTTTGACCTGCAGCTGCCTGACAATAGAGGCATGTGGGATATCCTGAGAGGGGCTAACAACAGGCAGCGTTGGCTCTGCATGGGAACGCCTCGCCAACCATCACAATGATCCTACCTCAGTCAGTCCACCAGAATAGAAATGAACGTTGGTCTGTACATACAACTAGAAACTCCAGAAATGACCTGAGTCATTGACACCGAACTGAAAATGACGTGAGCCCCCAGCTAGCCACATGCTACAGACTACAGATACTACTGCTGTGAGCCCCCAGCTAGCCACATGCTACAGACTACAGATACTACTGCTGTGAGCCCCAGCTAGCCACATGCTACAGACTACAGATACTACTGCTGTGAGCCCCCAGCTAGCCGCATGCTACAGACTACAGATACTACTGCTGTGAGCCGCCAGCTAGCCACATGCTACAGACTACAGACACCACTGCTGTGAGCCCCCAGCTAGCCACATGCTACATGCTACAGATACTACTGCTGTGAGCCCCCAGCTAGCCACATGCTACAGACTACAGATACTACTGCTGTGAGCCCCCAGCTAGCCACATGCTACATGCTACAGATACTACTGCTGTGAGCCCCCAGCTAGCCACATGCTACAGACTACAGATACTACTGCTGTGATCCCTCAGCTAGCCACATGCTACAGACTACAGACACCACTGCTGTGAGCCGCCAGCTAGCCACATGCTACAGACTACAGACACTACTGCTGTGAGCCGCCAGCTAGCCACATGCTACATGCTACAGATACTACTGCTGTGAGCCCCCAGCTAGCCACATGCTACAGATACTACTGCTGTGAGCCCCCAGCTAGCCACATGCTACAGACTACAGATACTACTGCTGTGAGCCCCCAGCTAGCCACATGCTACATGCTACAGATACTACTGCTGTGAGCCCCAGCTAGCCACATGCTACAGACTACAGATACTACTGCTGTGATCCCTCAGCTAGCCACATGCTACAGACTACAGACACCACTGCTGTGAGCCCCCAGCTAGCCACATGCTACAGACTACAGATACTACTGCTGTGAGCCCCCAGCTAGCCACATGCTACATGCTACAGATACTACTGCTGTGAGCCCCCAGCTAGCCACACGCTACAGACTACAGATACTACTGCTGTGAGCCGCCAGCTAGCCACATGCTACATGCTACAGATACTACTGCTGTGAGCCCCCAGCTAGCCACATGCTACATGCTACAGATACTACTGCTGTGAGCCCCCAGCTAGCCACATGCTACAGATACTACTGCTGTGAGCCCCCAGCTAGCCACATGCTACAGACTACAGATACTATTGCTGTGAGCCCCCAGCTAGCCACATGCTACATGCTACAGATACTACTGCTGTGAGCCCCCAGCTAGCCACATGCTACATGCTACATGCTACAGATACTACTGCTGTGAGCCCCCAGCTAGCCACACGCTACAGACTACAGATACTACTGCTGTGAGCCGCCAGCTAGCCACATGCTACATGCTACAGATACTACTGCTGTGAGCCCCCAGCTAGCCACATGCTACAGACTACAGATACTACTGCTGTGAGCCGCCAGCTAGCCACATGCTACAGACTACAGACACTACTGCTGTGAGCCGCCAGCTAGCCACATGCTACATGCTACAGATACTACTGCTGTGAGCCCCCAGCTAGCCACATGCTACAGATACTACTGCTGTGAGCCCCCAGCTAGCCACATGCTACAGACTACAGACACTACTGCTGTGAGCCGCCTGTTAGCCACATGCTACATGCTACAGATACTACTGCTGTGAGCCCCCAGCTAGCCACATGCTACAGATACTACTGCTGTGAGCCCCCAGCTAGCCACATGCTACAGACTACAGATACTACTGCTGTGAGCCCCCAGCTAGCCACATGCTACATGCTACAGATACTACTGCGGTGAGCCCCCAGCTAGCCACATGCTACAGATACTACTGCTGTGTATTTTTCTGGAAAGCTCTGCTCTTCTCTGTTCCCAGTTAAACCCTCTTTGTGAGGACTGAGGGGTGATTTGGCTTAACCCCCCCCCCCGAAAAACTGCCTCATCCCTCCAGTGTGTCTCTCTCTGTCTGTGGCACTAAGCCTGTTTAAAGACATGTCAGACGAGGTTAAAGTCCTGATTAAGACACTGTAGTAGTACAACAGGTAGAACTATGAGACCCTGCAGATTACACATGGATAAAGACTAAGCTGATGGACTTCCGAGTCTTCTCAGGGAGGGGTTAGTTGACATACAGTGGGTTTATACAGTTACACCCCAATGATATATCAGATAGAACCTAAAATAATATATCAGTTAGAACCCAAAAATATATCTGTTAGAACCCAAAAAATATATCTGTTAGAACCCAATAATATATCTGTTAGAACCCAATAATATATCAGATAGAACCCAATAATATATCAGTTACAACCCAATAATATATCAGATAGAACCCAATAATATATCCGATAGAACCCAATAATCTATTTGTTAGAACCCAATAATCTATTAGTTAGAACCCAATAATCTATCAATTAGAACCCAATAATCTATCAGATAGAACCCAATAATCTATCAGATAGAACCCAATAATATATCAGATAGAACCCAATAATATATCAGATAGAACCCAATAATCTATCAGATAGAACCCAATAATATATCAGATAGAACCCAATAATATATCAGATAGAACCCAATAATCTATCAGATAGAACCCAATAATATATCAGATAGAACCCAATAATCTATTAGTTAGAACCCAATAATCTATTAGTTAGAACCCAATAATCTATCAGTTAGAACCCAATAATATATCACATAGAACTCAATAATATATCTATTAGAACCCAATAATCTATCAGATAGAACCCAATAATCTATCACATAGAACCCAATAATATATCACATAGAACTCAATAATATATCTATTAGAACCCAATAATCTATCACATAGAACCCAATAATATATCTATTAGAACCCAATAATATATCTATTAGAACCCAATAATCTATCAGATAGAACCCAATAATATATCTATTAGAACCCAATAATATATCTATTAGAACCCAATAAGGCAGGTAGTCTAGTGGCAGGTAGCCTAGTGGTTAGAGTGTAGGGACGGCAGGTAGCCTAGTGGTTAGAGCGTTGGGCCAGTAACTGAAAGTTTGCTAGATCAAATCCCTGAGCTGACAAGGTTCAAGGCAGTTAACCCACTGTTCCCAGGCCATCATTGTAAATAATAATTTGTTCTGGGTCATTCTGTAGCTCAGTTGGTAGAGCATGGCGCTTGTAACGCCAGGGTAGTGGGTTTGATCCCCGGGACCACCCATACGTAGAATGTATGCACACATGACTGAAAGTCGCTTTGGATAAAAGCGTCTGCTAAACGGCATATATTATTATTATATTATTCTTAACTGATTCATTGACTTTGCAAGTAAAATAAAATGTTGAGCCCTTTCATTACAGGTAAAAACAGGCTGTTTTAGAGAACATTATTTTTGCACCATGACATTTTAACTATAAATATCAGAGCATGATTTGTGATATAAAAAAAGACATGAAGTATCTACAGAGTATCTATAGAGTATCTACAGAGTATCTACAGAGTATCTATAGAGTATCTATAGAGTATCTACAGAGTATCTATAGAGTATCTATAGAGTATCTATAGAGTAGGCCCTCAGTCAACAGGTTCATAACCAGTAAGTTGTTGAGAACCTCTGGTATGTTGTCGTGTTTAAAACATTCCCTCTCAATAATAACTTCCATCACATACTAGCCGTTTGTCTTTCCTCCCTCCGAGATGTTTGGGCTGGGAATTACCAGGGACCTCACAACACAATATCAAAACTGTGTGTAGGCCATACCTGTGTGTCCATGCCATACGTACTGTGTGTCGAGGCCACGTACTGTGTGTTGAGGCCATACGTACTGTGTGTCGAGGCCACGTACTGTGTGTTGAGGCCATACGTACTGTGTGTTGAGGCCATACGTACTGTGTGTTGATGCCATACGTACTGTGTGTTGAGGCCATGCGTACTGTGTGTACTGTGTGTGTTGAGGGCCATACGTACTGTGTGTTGATGCCATACGTATTGTGTGTTGATGCCATACGTACTGTGTGTTGATGCCATACGTACTGTACTGTGTGTCGAGGCCATACGTACTGTGTGTTGATGCCATACGTACTGTGTGTTGAGGCCATACGTACTGTGTGTCGAGGCCATACGTACTGTGTGTTGAGGCCATACGTACTGTGTGTTGATGCCATACATACTGTACTGTGTGTCGAGGCCATACGTACTGTGTGTTGATGCCATACGTACTGTGTGTTGAGGCCATACGTACTGTGTGTCGAGGCCATACGTACTGTGTGTTGAGGCCATACGTACTGTGTGTTGATGCCATACGTACTGTGTGTTGATGCCATACGTACTGTGTGTTGAGGTCATACGTACTGTACTGTGTATCGAGGCCATACGTACTGTGTGTTGATGCCATACGTACTTTTGTACCGTGTGTTGATGCCATACGTACTGTGTGTTGAGGCCATACGTACTGTGTGTTGATGCCATACGTACTGTACTGTGTGTTGAGGCCATACGTACTGTACTGTGTGTTGAGGCCATACGTACTGTGTGTTGAGGCCATACGTACTGTGTGTTGAGGCCATACGTACTGTACTGTGTATTGAGGCCATACGTACTGTGTGTTGAGGCCATACGTACTGTGTGTTGAGGCCATACGTACTGTACTGTGTGTTGAGGCCATACGTACTGTACTGTGTGTTGAGGCCATACGTACTGTGTGTTGAGGCCATACGTACTGTGTGTTGAGGCCATACGTACTGTGTGTTGAGGCCATACGTACTGTGTGTTGATGCCATACGTACTGTGTGTTGAGGCCATACGTACTGTACTGTGTGTTGAGGCCATACGTACTGTACTGTGTGTTGAGGCCATACGTACTGTGTGTTGATGCCATACGTACTGTGTGTTGATGCCATACGTACTGTACTGTGTGTTGAGGCCATACGTACTGTGTGTTGAGGCCATACGTACTGTGTGTTGATGCCATACGTACTGTGTGTTGATGCCATACGTACTGTGTGTTGAGGCCATACGTACTGTGTGTCGAGGCCATACGTACTGTGTGTTGATGCCATACGTACTGTGTGTTGATGCCATACGTACTGTGTGTTGAGGCCATACGTACTGTACTGTGTGTTGATGCCATACGTACTGTGTGTTGATGCCATACGTACTGTGTGTTGATGCCATACGTACTGTACTGTGTGTTGAGGCCATACATACTGTGTGTTGATGCCATACGTACTGTGTGTCGAAGCCATACGTACTGTACTGTGTGTTGAGGCCATACGTACTGTACTGTGTGTTGAGGCCATACGTACTGTGTGTTGATGCCATACGTACTGTGTGTTGAGGCCATACGTACTGTGTGTTGATGCCATACGTACTGTACTGTGTGTTGAGGCCATACGTACTGTGTGTTGATGCCATACGTACTGTGTGTTGATGCCATACGTACTGTACTGTGTGTTGAGGCCATACGTACTGTACTGTGTGTTGAGGTCATACGTACTGTGTGTTGATGCCATACGTACTGTGTGTTGAGGCCATACGTACTGTGTGTTGATGCCATACGTACTGTGTGTTGAGGCCATACGTACTGTGTGTCCAGGCCATACGTACTGTGTGTCCATGAGGCTGTGTGTTGAGGCCATACGTACTGTGTGTTGATGCCATACGTACTGTGTGTTGAGGCCATACGTACTGTGTGTTGAGGCCATACGTACTGTACTGTGTGTTGAGGCCATACGTACTGTACTGTGTGTTGAGGCCATACGTACTGTGTGTTGAGGCCATACGTACTGTACTGTGTGTTGAGGCCATACGTACTGTGTGTTGAGGCCATACGTACTGTACTGTGTGTTGAGGCCATACGTACTGTGTGTTGAGGCCATACGTACTGTGTGTTGATGCCATACGTACTGTGTGTTGATGCCATACGTACTGTACTGTGTGTTGATGCCATACGTACTGTGTGTTGATGCCATACGTACTGTACTGTGTGTTGATGCCATACGTACTGTGTGTCGAGGCCATACGTACTGTGTGTTGATGCCATACGTACTGTGTGTTGAGGCCATACGTACTGTGTGTTGATGCCATACGTACTGTGTGTTGAGGCCATACGTACTGTACTGTGTGTTGAGGCCATACGTACTGTGTGTCGAGGCCATACGTACTGTGTGTTGAGGCCATACGTACTGTACTGTGTGTTGATGCCATACGTACTGTACTGTGTGTTGATGCCATACGTACTGTACTGTGTGTTGATGCCATACGTACTGTGTGTTGAGGCCATACGTACTGTACTGTGTGTTGATGCCATACGTACTGTGTGTTGAGGCCATACGTACTGTGTGTTGAGGCCATACGTACTGTGTGTCGAGGCCATACGTACTGTGTGTCCATGCCATACGTACTGTGTGTTGAGGCCATACGTACTGTGTGTCGAGGCCATACGTACTGTGTGTCCATGCCATACGTACTGTGTGTTGAGGCCATACGTACTGTGTGTTGAGGCCATACGTACTGTGTGTCCATGCCATACGTACTGTGTGTTGAGGCCATACGTACTGTGTGTTGAGGCCATACGTACTGTGTGTCCATGCCATACGTACTGTGTGTCGAGGCCATACGTACTGTGTGTCGAGGCCATACGTACTGTGTGTCGAGGCCATACGTACTGTGTGTCGAGGCCATACGCACTGTGTGTCGAGGCCATACGTACTGTGTGTCGAGGCCATACGTACTGTGTGTCGAGGCCATACGTACTGTGTGTTGAGGCCATACGTACTGTGTGTTGATGCCATACGTACTGTGTGTTGAGGCCATACGTACTGTGTGTTGAGGCCATACGTACTGTGTGTCGAGGCCATACGTACTGTGTGTCCATGCCATACGTACTGTGTGTTGAGGCCATACGTACTGTGTGTCGAGGCCATACGTACTGTGTGTTGAGGCCATACGTACTGTGTGTTGAGGCCATACGTACTGTGTGTTGAGGCCATACGTACTGTGTGTTGAGGCCATACGTACTGTGTGTTGAGGCCATACGTACTGTGTGTCGAGGCCATACGTACTGTGTGTTGAGGCCATACGTACTGTGTGTTGAGGCCATACGTACTGTGTGTTGAGGCCATACGTACTGTGTGTTGAGGCCATACGTACTGTACTGTGTGTCGAGGCCATACGTACTGTGTGTTGAGGCCATACGTACTGGGGACAAGAGACAGGATGAGGAAAACAAATAGTCTCCCTCGTTACAAAAAGAAGATAGAGAACAAGAGACAGGATGAGGAAAACAAATAGTCTCCCTCGTTACAAAAAGAAGATAGAGAACAAGAGACAGGATGAGGACAACAAATAGTCTCCCTCGTTACAAAAAGAAGATAGAGAACAAGAGACAGGATGAGGAAAACAAATAGTCTCCCTCGTTACAAAAAGAAGATAGAGAACAAGAGACAGGATGAGGAAAACAAATAGTCTCCCTCGTTACAAAAAGAAGATAGAGAACAAGAGACAGGATGAGGAAAACAAATAGTCTCCCTCGTTACAAAAAGAAGATAGAGAACAAGAGACAGGATGAGGAAAACAAATAGTCTCCCTCGTTACAAAAAGAAGATAGAGAACAAGAAAATAGAGAACAAGAGAATAGAGAACAAGAACAAGCTATGAAGGAAAAAAAACTGGAGTTTTTGGTACAAGACACAGCCAACCAGTGCAAAGAAATAACATTGCGATATTGTCAAAACAACAACATAACAACAAAATCACACCGTCACAGAGAGATGTATTAAAGTGTAATTCTGTAATAAAACGGCCGTGGGATGACGTCTGGTTGAAGAGGTCTGGATTTCAACACATGATACATCTTCCTAAATATTAAACGGAATCGATTTGTCCTGATGTCACTGGCTCCACTCTCTCTCTCCCTCTCTTTCCATATCTACAACTCTCTCTCTTTCAGTCTCTTTCCATATCTACACCTCTCTCTCTTTCAGTCTCTTTCCATATCTACAACTCTCTCTCTTTCAGTCTCTTTCCATATCTACAACTCTCTCTCTCTTTCTCTCTCCCTCTTTCCATATCTACAACTCTCCCTCTCTCCTTCCCTCTCTCTTTCAGTCTCTTTCCATATCTACAACTCTCTCTCTTTCAGTCTCTTTCCATATCTACAACTCTCCCCTCTCTCCTTCCCTCTCTCTTTCCATATCTACAACTCTCCCTCTCTCCTTCCCTCTCTCTTTCCATATCTACAACTCTCCCTCTCTCCTTCCCTCTCTCTTCCCATATCTACAACTCTCCCTCTCTCCTTCCCTCCCTCTTTCAGTCTCTTTCCATATCTACAACTCTCCCTCTCTCCTTCCCTCCCTCTTTCCATATCTACAACTCTCCCTCTCTCCTTCCCTCCCTCTTTCCATATCTACAACTCTCCCTCTCTCCTTCCCTCTCTCTTTCCATATCTACAACTCTCCCTCTCTCCTTCCCTCTCTTTCCATATCTACAACTCTCCTCTCTCCTTCCCTCTCTTTCCATATACTCTCCCTCTCTCCTTCCCTCTCTCTTTCTCTACAACTCTCCCTCTCTCCTTCCCTCTCTCTTTCCATATCTACAACTCTCCCTCTCTCCTTCCCTCTCTCTTTCCATATCTACAACTCTCCCTCTCTCCTTCCCTCTCTCTTTCCATATCTACAACTCTCCCTCTCTCCTTCCCTCTCTCTTCCCATATCTACAACTCTCCCTCTCTCCTTCCCTCCCTCTTTCAGTCTCTTTCCATATCTACAACTCTCCCTCTCTCCTTCCCTCCCTCTTTCCATATCTACAACTCTCCCTCTCTCCTTCCCTCTCTTTCCATATCTACAACTCTCCCTCTCTCCTTCCCTTCTTTCCATATCTACAACTCTCCCTCTCTCCTTCCCTCTCTCTTTCCATATCTACAACTCTCCCTCTCTCCTTCCCTCCCTCTTTCCATATCTACAACTCTCCCTCTCTCCTTCCCTCTCTCTTTCCATATCTACAACTCTCCCTCTCTCCTTCCCTCTCTCTTTCCATATCTACAACTCTCCCTCTCTCCTTCCCTCTCTCTTTCCATATCTACAACTCTCCCTCTCTCCTTCCCTCTCTCTTTCCATATCTACAACTCTCCCTCTCTCCTTCCCTCTCTCTTTCCATATCTACAACTCTCCCTCTCTCCTTCCCTCCCTCTTTCCATATCTCTATCTCTATCTCACTCGTGTTACACTATACCTACACTCCAGTATATCAGTCCATTAAATAGAGAGGGAAAAGATCTGAAGCAGAGGAGATGGATGAGGGGTAGGAGGAAGGAAGGAAGGAAGGAAGGAAGGAGGAAGGAGTATGGTGGATAATCACAATGCTGTCCTGCTTTCTGTCTGTTTGCTGTGTCAGACACATGTAAAGCCAAACACAAATTTCCATTCCAACAAGAAGGGAATTTGAATCTTAACGTGACTCTTCCCTGGTCACCTAAACAAACAAAGGTTCACATAAATCAATAAAAACCCAGTTGAATGGTTTCTTGTTCCTACCTGTATAATGGACATCCTGCTACTGGGGGTATCTGTGGTGTTAGTCACCGGGCCAGTGAAGGACGTGTGACAGCCGACGCCGTGGCCCTGTCCCTGGGGCACCGACAGGCTGTTGGCCGTGGGCTTGAGGTACATGACCTCCGACCTGGGCGAGCTCAGCGGCAGCCGCGTCTGGTAATCGAAGTACATGGGGGAGGTGGCGAGCGACGGGGAGCTCACCACCTTCATGGCGTCCCGTTCCTCCACCTCGCTCTGAACCAGCATGATGTCATTCTTGTTGATCTTCTTCTTCTTGCCTTTGCCCAGCTGCGGGTGAGAGTACTCCGCCATGCGGCAGTTATACGTCCTGATCTCCTTGTTCTCCCGTTTGCACTTCACGGCGATGGTTACCATGGCAGCCAGCAGCATCATAGAGATGATGGATAAGGTGACGATGAGAGGCAGCGAGGTGTCCCAGTTGTGATGCTCTTCGTTGATGTGGGGCTCGCCGCCCGGCAGCGGTCCGCTGTAGGCCTTGACGATGAGGCGTGCGGCGGTGGTGAGGGTGGGCTTCCCGTGGTCCATCACCCTGACGATCAGCTCCACCGTGGGGCTGACGTCCTCCCAGAAGGGGTGGGCGGTCCGTACCTCGCCCGTCACCGGGTCCATCTCGAACAGATGCTCCTCGTTACCGTCGGAGATCTCGTAGGTCAACCGCCCGCTCTCGCCGTAATCGTTGTCGACCGCCCTCACCGTGGTGACGACGTAACCTACGCCGACGTTCCGTGGCACGTGGATCTCCGCCGTGTCGTTCAGGAGCAGCGGGAGAACGATGACGGGGATATTGTCGTTAACGTCTAAGACGCTGACCCTGACCGTGGTGTTGCTCTCCAGGTGAGGAGACCCAGCATCCTTCGCCAAGACCTTAAAATCAAAGAATTTGATTTGTTCGTAGTTGAATGACCTCACGGCGTAGATTGCCCCGTTGGCCGCGTTCACGTTCACGAAGGTGTTGACATCTCCTCCACTCACGTTGGAGTTGAGGATGGAGTAGAACACGGTTCCGTTCTGGCCCAGGTCCGGGTCTAGAGCGAGGACGGAACCCAGATACTCCCCGGGGATGTTGTTCTCCGGCACCTGGAGCAGATACACAGCTTTGGTGAAACGCGGAACGTTATCGTTCTCGTCTAGAATCTTCACCGTGAACGACTTGGTGGAGTTAAGGGGCGGCGTGCCGTTGTCCTTGGCGACGATGGTGACGTTGTACTCGTCCTGCTGTTCTCTGTCCAGAGGCCTGTCCGTCACCACGGTGTAGAAGTTGTCGTAGTTCTCCTCTAGTTTAAACGGAACGTTCCCCAAGACTCTACATTGTAGCTTCCCGTTTCTCCCAGAGTCTTTATCCGTGACTCTGACCAGGGCGATGACCGTGCCTGGTGGGGCTGCCTCGCTAATGGCCCCTGCCTCACAGACACAAACCCTATGGAGGGCCAGTTGTCATTCCTGTCAATCACATTCACAGTTACTTTACAGTGGCCTGGGATGGGGTTAGGGCCTAAATCCTTAGCCTGAACATCTATTTCTATAATAGGGTTCTCCTCGTAGTCAATCTCTCCTTGTATTTTTATGACTCCCGTTCTAGAATCTATAGAGAAGAGTTCTCTGATTCTATCCGGGGCGTAACCGCTGAATGAATAAACCACCTGACCATTGGAACCCTCGTCTGGGTCTGTGGCGTTTAAATCTATCAATACTTTCCCAGGTGGGGAGTTTTCTGGGATTTCTACAACATAAGAGGGCTGTTCAAACACAGGGCTGTTATCGTTAGAGTCAATAACTTTCACATTAATCTGCATGGTTCCTGATCTGGGATACTCCCCGCCGTCCGTAGCGGTTAGGATGAGGGTGTGATGGTTACGTTCCTCCCGGTCTAACGGCCGTTGAATAACTAACTCGGGAAATTTAGTTCCGTCCCCGCGGGATTTTACATCCAGAGAAAACAGATTGTAGTCGTCTCGTGTGATCTGGTAGGTTTTTAGCCCGTTCTCCCCAGCGTCCGGGTCATGAGCGCTAGTAAGCGGGAAGCGGGTGCCCGGGGCTGCGTTCTCAGAAATGTCAATATCAATCTGATCGGAAGGGAACGTGGGCGAGTTGTCGTTGATGTCGACTATATCTACCTTAATCATGCAGATCTCTTTGTCGTTAGCAAATACCTCCATGGAGAGCTGACATTTGGGGTTCCGCCGACACAGTGTTTCCCTGTCGATGCGTTGCTTGGTATAGAGCAGCCCGCTCTCCGGGTCCACATCGATGAGATGCGGTGCTGAATTCTCCAGAACTCTGAAGTTTGATTTTTTCCCTTGTCCTCCTTGCCCGAGACCGAGTTTAGCATCTTTAGCAATGTTGCCTATAACCGTTCCCGGTCCTTGCTCTTCGTTAACGGAATAATTCAAGTTTTTCAAAGCCAGGGCTTGAGCCCAAAGGAGAAGGAAAAATAAAATGGAAAGATACATCCTTCGGTGAGAGGTTTTTTTAATTTGGTGCGATTTTTTTTTTTTACACCTCCGACTCCGACCTGTTGATTTCTCCAACACAAAATGGGTGATTTCTACCATTCAGGATCAAACACACAGTTCCGTTCATCGTGGAATGTAGAAGTCATTCTAGAGCACCGATTTAAATTCCCTTTCTCTCTCTCTGTCTCTCTCGCTCTCCTTTCCTTTATAGAAAACGATGGTGCTCGTGGACACCTAATTTAAATTCAGTTGAACGCCTAGGGCTCATCTCAGGAATAATCGTAACCCGGTCTGTCTCCAACCGGATAGAATAGCCGTTATGCGTTCCCGTGCTCTCTCTCTCTGTCGCTCTCTTGCCTGAAACACAAAGGGGTGTAATAGCGTTATATGTTAATAAAGTGTATTTATATATCAATATACTAGACATAATGAACCGCCTTGACTTGATAATTATATCCTTAGCTATGGGTGAATATGCAGTGACTGAGTCCTTCAACATGAAACGCACAACTAAATGCGTAAATCATTGCCACAATGGATGGGGATAGTCTGTCAATTAGGTAACCTTGAGAAGCGTCGGGGAGGCGCAGTGCTGATGATACACAATACTGCTTTGTGTTGTTGTCCTTTTGATCGTATGGACATGTCATCTATAAACTACCCGCGTGTTATAGGAAATCTGACACATGCGCTTCAGTAGGAT
>NW_025746587.1:32500-47500 GCF_021184085.1 Oncorhynchus gorbuscha | reverse complement strand
CTCTCTCTCTCTCTCTCTCTCTCTCTCTCTCTCTCTCTCTCTCTCTCTCTCTCTCTCTCTCTCTCTCTCTCTCTCTCTCTCTCTCTGTCTCTCTCTCTCTCCCTGTTTCTCTCTCTCTCTCTCTCTCTCTCTCTCTCTCTCTCTCTCTCTCTCTCTCTCTCTCTCTCTCTCTCTCTCTCTCTCTCTCTCTCTCTCTCTCTCTCTCTCTCTCTCTCTCTCTCTCTCTCTCTCTCTCTCTCTCTCTCTCTCTCTCTCTCTCTCTCTCTCTCTCTCTCTCTCTCTCTCTCTCTCTCTCTCTCTCTCTCTCTCTCTCTCTCTATTTCTCTCTGTCTCTATTTCCATCTCTAGGTGGGATTTTACGTGGGCAGAAAAATGCTTTTTTCTGTGCCGGAGAATTCTCCAAGGAGGTTATTTCTCCAGGTCTCAGTGCCCTTTTCACCAGCATTTCCATGTTCTCTGTGAGCGTGTCCTAAAATGCCCCCTTTTCCTACTGCTATTGGCTAGGGCCATTAACGCTCTGGTCCAAAGTAGTGCACTATACACGGAGTGAAATAGGAACACCTGCTCTTTTCATAACATAAAATGACCAGGTGAAACCAGGTGAATGCTATGATCCCTGATTGGTCACTTGTTAAATCCACTTCAAATCAGTGTAGATGAAGGGGAGGAGACCAGGTTAAAGGGGAGGAGACCAGGTTAAAGGGGAGGAGACCAGGTTAAAGGGGAGGAGACCAGGTTACAGAAGGAGTTTTAAGCCTTGAGACAACTGAGACGTGGATTGTGTCTGTGTTGCCATTCAGAGGGTGAATGAAGAAGACAACAGATTTAAGTGCCTTTGAACGGTGTATGGTAGTAGGTGCCTCTGAACGGGGTAAAAGGCACATCCCACTGTAGAGAGGACGGCAATCCTATAGCCTGGGTTACCTACCACCTCTCAGTGTTTATCTATTCCTATAGCCTGGGTTACCTACCACCTCTCAGTGTTTATCTAATCATATAGCCTGGGTTACCTACCACCTCTCAGTGTTTATCTAATCATATAGCCTGGGTTACCTACCACCTCTCAGTTTTTATCTAATCCTATAGCCTGGGTTACCTACCACCTCTCTCTCAGTGTTTATCTAATCCTATAGCCTGGGTTACCTACCACCTCTCTCTCTCAGTGTTTATCTAATCCTATAGCCTGGGTTACCTACCACCTCTCTCTCTCAGTGTTTATCTAATCCTATAGCCTGGGTTACCTACCACCTCTCTCTCAGTGTTTATCTAATCCTATAGCCTGGGTTACCTACCACCTCTCTCTCTCAGTGTTTATCTAATCCTATAGCCTGGGTTACCTACCACCTCTCTCTCAGTGTTTATCTAACCCTATAGCCTGGGTTACATACCACCTCTCAGTGTTTATCTAATCCTATAGCCTGGGTTATCTACCAACTCTCAGTGTTTATCTAATCCTATAGCCTGGGTTACCTACCATCTCTCAGTGTTTATCTAATCCTACAGCCTGGGTTACCTACCATATCTCAGTGTTTATCTAATCCTATAGCCTGGGTTACCTACCATCTCTCAGTGTTTATCTAATCCTATAGCCTGGGTTACCTACCAACTCTGTGTTTATCTGAACCTATAGCCTGGGTTACCTACCACCTGTAGCCTGGGTTACCTACCACTTCTCAGTGTTTATCCAATCCTATAGCCTGGGTTACCTACCACCTCTCAGTGTTTATCTAATCATATAGCCTGGGTTACCTACCACCTCTCAGTGTTTATCTAATCCTATAGCCTAGGTTACCTACCACCTCTCAGTGTTTATCTAATCCTATAGCCTGGGTTACCTACCACCTCTCAGTGTTTATCTAAGACTATTGCCTGGGTTACCTACCATCTCTCAGTGTTTATCTAATCCTATAGCCTGGGTTACCTACCAACTCTGTGTTTATCTGAACCTATAGCCTGGGTTACCTACCACCTGTAGCCTGGGTTACCTACCACCTCTCAGTGTTTATCTAATCCTATAGTCTGGGTTACCTACCAACTCTGTCTCAGTGTTTATCTAATCCTATAGCCTGGGTTACCTAACACCTCTCAGTGTTTATATAATCCTATAGCCTGGGTTACCTACCACTTCTCTCTCAGTGTTTATCTAACCCTATAGCCTGAGTTACCTACCACCTCTCAGTGTTTATCTAATCCTATAGCCTGGGTTACCTATCACCTCTCAGTGTTAATCTAATCATATAGCCTGGGTTACCTACCACCTCTCTCTCAGTGTTTATCTAATCCTATAGCCTGGGTTACCTACCACCTCTCTCTCAGTGTTTATCTAATCCTATAGCCTGGGTTACCTACCACCTCTCTCTCAGTGTTTATCTAACCCTATAGCCTGGGTTACCTATCACCGATCAGTGTTAATCTAATCATATAGCCTGGGTTACCTACCACCTCTCAGTGTTAATCTAATCCTATAGCCCAGGTTACCTATCACCTCTCAGTGTTTATCTAATCCTATAGCCTGGGTTACCTACCACCTCTCAGTGTTTATCTAATCCTACAGCCTGGGTTACCTACCACCTCTGAGTGTTTGTCTAATCCTATAGCCTGGGTTACCTAACACCTCTCCGTGTTTATCTAATCCTATAGCCTGGGTTACCTACCATCTCTCAGTGTTTATCTAATCCTACAGCCTGGGTTACCTACCATATCTCAGTGTTTATCTAATCCTATAGCCTGGGTTACCTACCATCTCTCAGTGTTTATCTAATCCTATAGCCTGGGTTACCTACCAACTCTGTGTTTATCTGAACCTATAGCCTGGGTTACCTACCACCTGTAGCCTGGGTTACCTACCACTTCTCAGTGTTTATCCAATCCTATAGCCTGGGTTACCTACCACCTCTCAGTGTTTATCTAATCATATAGCCTGGGTTACCTACCACCTCTCAGTGTTTATCTAATCCTATAGCCTAGGTTACCTACCACCTCTCAGTGTTTATCTAATCCTATAGCCTGGGTTACCTACCACCTCTCAGTGTTTATCTAAGACTATTGCCTGGGTTACCTACCATCTCTCAGTGTTTATCTAATCCTATAGCCTGGGTTACCTACCAACTCTGTGTTTATCTGAACCTATAGCCTGGGTTACCTACCACCTGTAGCCTGGGTTACCTACCACCTCTCAGTGTTTATCTAATCCTATAGCCTGGGTTACCTACCACCTCTCAGTGTTTATATAATCCTATAGCCTGGGTTACCTACCACTTCTCTCTCAGTGTTTATCTAACCCTATAGCCTGAGTTACCTACCACCTCTCAGTGTTTATCTAATCCTATAGCCTGGGTTACCTATCACCTCTCAGTGTTAATCTAATCATATAGCCTGGGTTACCTACCACCTCTCTCTCAGTGTTTATCTAATCCTATAGCCTGGGTTACCTACCACCTCTCTCTCAGTGTTTATCTAATCATATAGCCTGGGTTACCTACCACCTCTCTCTCAGTGTTTATCTAACCCTATAGCCTGGGTTACCTATCACCTCTCAGTGTTAATCTAATCATATAGCCTGGGTTACCTACCACCTCTCAGTGTTAATCTAATCCTATAGCCCAGGTTACCTATCACCTCTCAGTGTTTATCTAATCCTATAGCCTGGGTTACCTACCACCTCTCAGTGTTTATCTAATCCTACAGCCTGGGTTACCTACCACCTCTGAGTGTTTGTCTAATCCTATAGCCTGGGTTACCTACCACCTCTCCGTGTTTATCTAATCCTATAGCCTGGGTTACCTACCACCTCTCTCTCTCAGTGTTTATCTAATCATATAGCCTGGGTTACCTACCACCTCTCAGTGGTTATCTAATCCTACAGCCTGGGTTACCTACCACCTCTCAGTGTTTATCTAATCCTATAGCCTGGGTTACCTACCACCTCTCAGTGTTTATCTAATCCTATAGCCTGGGTTACCTACCAACTCTCAGTGTTTATCTAATCCTATAGCCTGGGTTACCTACCAACTCTCAGTGTTTATCTAATCCTATAGCCTGGGTTACCTACCACCTCTCAGTGTTTATCTAATCCTATAGCCTGGGTTACCTACCACCCCTCAGTGTTTATCTAATCCTATAGCCTGGGTTACCTATCCCCTCTCAGTGTTTATCTAATCCTATAGCCTGGGTTACCTACCACCTCTGTGTTTATCTAATCCTATACCCTGGGTTACCTACCACCTCTCAGTGTATATCTAATCCTATAGGCTGGGTTACCTACAACCTCTCAGTGTTTATCTAATCCTATAGCCTGGGTTACCTACCACCTCTGTGTTTATCTAATCCTATAGCCTGGGTTACCTACCAACTCTCAATATTTATCTAATCATATAGGCTGGGTTACCTACAACCTCTCAGTGTTTATCTAATCCTATAGCCTGGGTTACCTACCACCTCTGTGTTTATCTAATCCTATAGCCTGGGTTACCTACCACCTCTCAGTGTATATCTAATCCTATAGGCTGGGTTACCTACAACCTCTCAGTGTTTATCTAATCCTATAGCCTGGGTTACCTACCACCTCTGTGTTTATCTAATCCTATAGCCTGGGTTACCTACCACCTCTCAGTGTATATCTAATCCTATAGGCTGGGTTACCTACAACCTCTCAGTGTTTATCTAATCCTATAGCCTGGGTTACCTACCACCTCTGTGTTTATGTAATCCTATAGCCTGGGTTACCTACCACCTCTCAGTGTTTATCTAATCCTGTAGCCTGGGTTACCTACCACCTCTCAGTGTTTATCTAATCCTACAGCCTGGGTTACCTACCACCTATAGCCTGGGTTACCTACCAACTCTCTCTCAGTGTTTATCTAATCCTATAGCCTGGGTTACCTACCACTTCACAGTGTTTATCTAATCCTATAGCCTGGGTTACCTATCCCCTCTCAGTGTTTATCTAATCCTATAGCCTGGGTTACCTACCACCTCTGTGTTTATCTAATCCTATAGCCTGGGTTACCTACCACCTCTCAGTGTTTATCTAATCCTATAGCCTGGGTTACCTACCACCTCTCAGTGTTTATCTAATCCTATAGCCTGGGTTACCTACCAACTCTCAGTGTTTATCTAATCCTATAGCCTGGGTTACCTACCACCTCTCAGTGTTTATCTAATCCTATAGCCTGGGTTACCTACCAACTCTCAGTGTTTATCTAATCCTATAGCCTGGGTTACCCACCAACTCTCAGTGTTTATCTAATCCTATAGCCTGGGTTACCTACCACCTCTCAGTGTTTATCTAATCCTATAGCCTGGGTTACCTACCACCCCTCAGTGTTTATCTAATCCTATAGCCTGGGTTACCTATCCCCTCTCAGTGTTTATCTAATCCTATAGCCTGGGTTACCTACCACCTCTGTGTTTATCTAATCCTATAGCCTGGGTTACCTACCACCTCTCAGTGTTTATCTAATCCTGTAGCCTGGGTTACCTACCACCTCTCAGTGTTTATCTAATCCTACAGCCTGGGTTACCTACCACCTATAGCCTGGGTTACCTACCAACTCTCTCTCAGTGTTTATCTAATCCTATAGCCTGGGTTACCTACCACTTCACAGTGTTTATCTAATCCTATAGCCTGGGTTACCTATCCCCTCTCAGTGTTTATCTAATCCTGTAGCCTGGGTTACCTACCACCTCTGTGTTTATCTAATCCTATAGCCTGGGTTACCTACCACCTCTCAGTGTTTATCTAATCCTACAGCCTGCGTTACCTACCACCTCTCAGGGTTTATCTAATCCTATAGCCTGGATTACCTATCCCCTCTCAGTGTTTATCTAATCCTATAGCCTGGGTTACCTACCACCTCTGTGTTTATCTAATCCTATAGCCTGGGTTACCTACCACCTCTCAGTGTTTATCTAATCCTACAGCCTGGGTTACCTACCACCTATAGCCTGGGTTACCTACCACCTATAGCCTGGGTTACCTACCACCTCTCAGGGTTTATCTAATCCTACAGCCTGGGTTACCTACCACCTCTCAGGGTTTATCTAATCCTATAGCCTGGGTTACCTACCACCTATAGCCTGGGTTACCTACCACCTCTCAGTGTTTATCTAATCCTATAGCCTGGGTTACCTATCCCCTCTCAGGGTTTATCTAATCCTATAGCCTGGGTTACCTACCACCTCTCAGTGTTTATCTAATCCTATAGCCTGGGTTACCTACCACCTATAGCCTGGGTTACCTACCACCTATAGCCTGGGTTACCTACCACCTATAGCCTGGGTTACCTATCCCCTCTCAGGGTTTATCTAATCCTATAGCCTGGGTTACCTACCACCTCTCAGTGTTTATCTAATCCTATAGCCTGGGTTACCTACCACCTCTCAGGGTTTATCTAATCCTATAGCCTGGGTTACCTACCACCTATAGCCTGGGTTACCTACCACCTCTCAGTGTTTATCTAATCCTATAGCCTGGGTTACCTACCACCTCTCAGTGTTTATCTAATCCTATAGCCTGGGTTACCTACCACCTCTCAGTGTTTATCTAATCCTACAGCCTGGGTTACCTACCACCTCTCAGTGTTTATCTAATCCTATAGCCTGGGTTACCTATCCCCTCTCAGGGTTTATCTAATCCTACAGCCTGGGTTACCTACCACCTCTCAGTGTTTATCTAATCCTATAGCCTGGGTTACCTACCACCTCTCAGTGTTTATCTAATCCTATAGCCTGGGTTACCTACCACCTCTCAGTGTTTATCTAATCCTACAGCCTGGGTTACCTACCACCTCTCAGTGTTTATCTAATCCTATAGCCTGGGTTACCTATCCCCTCTCAGGGTTTATCTAATCCTACAGCCTGGGTTACCTACCACCTCTCAGTGTTTATCTAATCCTATAGCCTGGGTTACCTACCACCTCTCAGTGTTTATCTAATCCTATAGCCTGGGTTACCTATCCCCTCTCAGTGTTTATCTAATCCTATAGCCTGGGTTACCTATCCCCTCTCAGTGTTTATCTAATCCTATAGCCTGGGTTACCTACCACCTCTCAGTGTTTATCTAATCCTGTAGCCTGGGTTACCTACCACCTCTCAGTGTTTATCTAATCCTACAGCCTGGGTTACCTACCACCTCTCAGTGTTTATCTAATCCTATAGCCTGGGTTACCTATCCCCTCTCAGGGTTTATCTAATCCTACAGCCTGGGTTACCTACCACCTCTCAGTGTTTATCTAATCCTATAGCCTGGGTTACCTACCACCTCTCAGTGTTTATCTAATCCTATAGCCTGGGTTACCTATCCCCTCTCAGTGTTTATCTAATCCTATAGCCTGGGTTACCTATCCCCTCTCAGTGTTTATCTAATCCTATAGCCTGGGTTACCTACCACCTCTCAGTGTTTATCTAATCCTGTAGCCTGGGTTACCTACCACCTCTCAGGGTTTATCTAATCCTATAGCCTGGGTTACCTACCACCTCTCAGGGTTTATCTAATCCTATAGCCTGGGTTACCTACCACCTATAGCCTGGGTTACCTACCACCTCTCAGGGTTTATCTAATCCTACAGCCTGGGTTACCTACCACCTCTCAGTGTTTATCTAATCCTACAGCTTTGATATTATGAGACTAGAATGCCGTTATTTTCCTCCAAACAGCATAAAGGAGAACCTTGCTGTGTAAATGTCCATCTGCCTGTATGAGATACAGAACAGTTTACCTTCCATTGACTTCAACACACAGAATGCACTCATTCAAATTCACAATAACGAGTCAATGCAGAACACTGTCAAACCGGCAACGCCTCAGCAGCATGACGTTTAGGGACGCAGTCCTGATGGGCCCCTATTCCCTACGTTGTGCACCCTATTCCCTACGTTGTGCCCCCTATTCCCTACATAGTGCACCCTATTCCCTATGTAGTGCACCCTATTCCCTACGTTGTGCCCCTTATTCCCTACGTTGTGCCCCCTATTCCCTACGTAGTGCACCCTATTCCCTACATAGTGCACCCTATTCCCTACGTACTGCACCCTATTTCCTACGTTGTGCCCCCTATTCCCTACATAGTGCACCCTATTCCCTACGTTGTGCCCCCTATTCCCTACATAGTGCACCCTATTCCCTACATAGTGTACCCTATTCCCTACGTTGTGCCTCCTATTCCCTACATAGTGCACCCTATTCCCTATGTAGTGCACCCTATTCCCTACATAGTGCACCCTATTCCCTGCATAGTGAACCCTATTTTCTACATAATGAACCCTATTCCCTACATAGTGCACACTATTCCCTACATAGTGAACCCTATTCTCTACGTAGTGCCCTATGGGCGCCTGGTTAAATGTAGTGCACTACAATAGGATAGGGTGTCGTAGAGGACGTATTGTAACAGAGATGGCGAAGAGACACTACAATAGGATAGGGTGTCGTAGAGGACGTATCGTAACAGAGATGGTGAAGGGGCAGGCGGGACACTTATACTAAACCATCTAATTAAAGGCTGCTGCTTCTTCAGAGCAGGTAGAGATTTCTCACCAGAGGACGTGGCTCTCTTCTTCTCACAATCAAATTGCTTAGAGAGAATGAAGACCATACAAAGACACACACACACACACACACACACACACACACACACACACACACACACACACACACACACACACACACACACACACACACACACACACACACACACACACACACACACACACACACACACACACACACACACACACACACACACACACACACACACACACACACACACACACACACACACACACACACACACAGTGAAACTTCATGTGGAAACGCTATACAATCTGCATGCACCCAGGGTCTCTCAAAGCCTCATGCCAATGTCATTTTACCTGGAGAAGGAACGAGAGATAGAGGGAGTGAAAGAGAGAGAGAGGTGGGAGAGAAAGAGAGAGAGAGATGGAGGGAGAGAAAGATAGAGAGAGGTGGGAGAGAAAGAGAGAGAGAGGTGGGAGAGAAAGAGAGAGAGAGATGGAGGGAGAGAAAGAGAGAGATGGAGGAAGAGAAAGAGAGAGATGGAGGGAGAGAAAGAGAGAGAGAGAGATGGAGGGAGAGAAAGAGAGAGAGATGGAGGGAGAGAAAGAGAGAGAGAGAGATGGAGGGAGAGAAAGAGAGAGAGATGGAGGAAGAGAAAGAGAGAGAGATGGAGGGAGAGAAAGAGAGAGAGATGGAGGGAGAGAAAGAGAGGGAGAGAGATGGAGGGAGAGAAAGAGAGGGAGAGAGATGGAGGGAGAGAGAGAGAGAGAGATGGAGGAAGAGAAAGAGAGAGAGATGGAGGAAGAGAGAGAGAGAGATGGAGGGAGAGAGAGAGAGAGATGGAGGGAGAGAAAGAGAGGGAGAGAGATGGAGGGAGAGAGAGAGAGAGATGAATGTCATTCCTGTCAGGTGCTGTAGGTGTCCTGGAGGGCAGGTAGTTTGCCCCCGATGATGCGTTGTGCAGACCGTACCACCCTCTGGAGAGCCCTGCGGTTGCCGTCAGTGCATTTTTCGTACCAGGCGGTGATACAGCACGACAGGATGCTCTCAATGGTGCATCTATAGAAGTTTGTGTGGGTTTTAGGTGCCAAGCCAAATCTCTTCAGCCTGCTGAGGTTGAAGAGGTGCTGTTGACCCTTCTTCACAACACTGTGCATACACAGCATCTCTTCCTACCTGCAGAATGAACTCTTCTCTTCATCAGAGCTGCTTTCTTCCTGCAGGTTCTTGATAAGAGGCATTAAATATACATTCCAATTATTGTTTTGTCAGTTTGAAAACCCTGGGAAATAAAAGGATCAACCTTAGTCAACGTGGCAGAGGGGAACAACAACACACACACACACACACACACACACACACACACACACACACACACACACACACACACACACACACACACACACACACACACACACACCACACACACACACACACACACACACACACACACACACACACACACACACACACACACACATTCACATGCACACACACACGCGAACAAACACACGTGCACACACACCTTTTCTCCAAGTATCCTTTGTCAACAGTTAATTAACGTTTGAGAGATTAAATTAGGAAACAAACCGTAGAGTTTACCAAGGCGTTGAACGGGTTCACCACAAACTGACAAAGAGAAAAGCTCTGGAGAAAACAACACACAGAGACATCCTCTGTGTCCCAAATAGCTCCCTATTCCCTACATCGTGCACTACGCTTGACCAGAGTCCTATGGGGTTAATAGGGGTCCATTTGGCACGCGGACAGACAAGACGTTTAATCTTGACTTTTTCGACTGATGGCTTACTAATTCATTTTTTTTTTTTTCAATTATACGTCGGGAAAACAACGTCTTTTTTTTGCTAATTAGTTGTCTCTTTAAGACTCGACAGAGACGGCGTCCCATTGAAATTCAACAGGGCCTGCGTGCTACAGAGACCACAGACAGACCGTGGAAAAGCCTCTCTCTTTATTGAGACTAGACAAAGGGACAGCAGTCCCACCAGGTCGTCCGTAGTTTATTATTCTAACTAACCACCAAGGAAACATGGGTAATTACCATATCTGAGGAGCAAGAAACCGTGTAGTTGATGTACCGACTGACTGAATGGTCAAGTACTGAGACGGACACTTAGTGTACAAAACGTTAAGAACACCACAAAGTGGAGTCGAAGTTCACCGGCTCAGACACGAGACGTATGTGGCAGGGTCTACAGGAAATCACGGACTGCAAAATGAAAACCAGCCAAGTCACGGACACCGATGTCTTGCTTCCAGACAAACTAAATACCTTCTTTGTCCGCTTCGAAGATAACACAGTGCCACCGACGCGGCCCGCTAACAAGGACAGCAGGCCCCCCCTCTCGCCTTCCCCGTGGCCGACGTAAGACATTTGAACGTGTTAGTCCTCGCAAGGCTGTTGGCCCAGACTGCATTCATAGCAACGTCCTCAGAGCATGCGCAGACCAGCTGGCCGGAGTGTTTAAGGACATATTCAATCGCTCTCTATCGCAGTCTGCTGTCCCCATATGCTTCAAGATGGCCGCCATTGTTCCTGTACCCAAGAATGCAAAGTTAACTGAACTAAATGGCCACCGTCCCGTAGCACTGATATGGTCCAAACACACAGACAGAGTGGTTAAGAAGGCACAACAGTGCCTCTTCTACTCAGGAGGCTGGAGAAATGTGACTTGTCACCTAAAACCCTCACAAACTTTTACAGATGCACAATTGAGAGCATCCTGTCGGGCTGTATCACCGCTTGGTACGGAAACTGCACCACCCTCAACCGCAAGGCTCTCCAGAGGGTGGTGCGGTCTGCTCAAACCAACACTGGATGCAAACTACCTGCCCTCCAGGACACCTACAGCACCACGATGTCACAGGAAGGCCAAAAAGATCATCAAGGACATCAACCACCTGAGCCACTGCCTGTTCACTACCATCCAGAAGGCGAGGTCAGTACAGGTGCATCAAAGCAGGGACCGAGAGACTGAAAAACAGCTTCTGTCTCAAGGCCATCAGACTGCTAAACAGCTTCTATCTCAAGGCCATCAGACTGTTAAACAGCTTCTGTCTCAAGGCCATCAGACTGTTAAACAGCTTCTATCTCAAGGCCATCAGACTGTTAAACAGCTTCTATCTCAAGGCCATCAGACTGGTCAACAGCTTCTATCTCAAGGCCATCAGACTGTTAAACAGCCGTCACTAACACAGAGAGACTGCTGCCCTATAAACACAGACTTGATATCACTGGCCACTTTAATAAATGGATCACTATTTTAATAATGTTTACATATCTTACATTACTCATCTCATATGTATATACTGTATTCTATACTATATCTTAGTCTATATATTACTCATCTCATATGAATATACTGTATCTTATACCATCTACTGCATCTTGCCTATGCCACTCGTCCATATATTTATATGTACATATACTCATTCCATCCCTTTAGATTGGTCTGTATTAGGTAGTTGTTGGGGAATTGTTAGATATATTACTGCACTGTCGGAACTAGAAGCACAAGCATTTCGCTACACTCCAATAACATCTGATAACCATGTGACCAATAACATCTGATAACCATGTGATCAATAACATCTGCTAACCATGTGACCAATAACATCTGATAACCATGTGACCAATAACATCAGCTAACCATGTGACCAATAACATCTGCTAACCATGTGACCAATAACATCTGCTAACCATGTGACCAATAACATCTGCTAACCATGTGTATGTGACCAATGAAATCTGATAACCATGTGACCAATAACATCTGCTAACTATGTGTATTTGACCAATGAAATCTGATAACCGTGAATCTACAAGGTGTTGAAAGCGTTCCACAGGGATGTTGGCCCATGTTGACTCTACAAGGTGTTGAAAGCGTTCCACAGGGATGCTGGCCCATGTTGACTCTACAAGGTGTTGAAAGCGTTCCACAGGGATGTTGGCCCATGTTGACTCTACAAGGTGTTGAAAGCGTTCCACAGGGATGCTGGCCTCATGTTGACTCTACAAGATGTTGAAAGCGTTCCACAGGGATGCTGGCGCATGTTGACTTTCAATGCTTCCCACAGTTGTGTCAAGTTGTCTGGATGTCATTTGAGTGCTGGACCATTCATGATACACACAGGAAACTGCTGAGAGTGAAAAACTCAGCAGCTTTAAAGTTCTTGACACAAACCGTGTGCCTGGCACCTACCACCGTAAGCCTCTCGAGGCTTAAAAATCCTTCTTTAATCTGTCTCCTCCCCTTCATCTACTCTGATTGAAGTGGATTTAAAAAGTGACATCAATAAGGGATCATAGCTGTCACCTGGATTCATCTGGTCCGTCTATGTCATGGAAAGAGCAGGTGTCCTTAATGTTTTTTACACTCATAGAGATTTTACTGGCCCAGTCCCTGGTACTGAGATATATACTGGCCCAGTCCCTGGTACAGAGATATATACTGGCCCAGTCCCTGGTACTGAGATATATACTGGCCCAGTCCCTGGTACTGAGATATATACTGGCCCAGTCCCTGGTACTGAGATATATACTGGCCCAGTCCCTGGTACTGAGATATATACTGGCCCAGTCCCTGGTACTGAGATATATACTGGCCCAGTCCCTGGTACTGAGATATATACTGGCCCAGTCCCTGGTACTGAGATATATACTGGCCCAGTCCCTGTTACTGAGCTATATCATGGCCCAGTCCTACTGAGATACAGTATATCATGGCCCAGTCCTACTGAGATACAGTATATCATGGCCCAGTCCTACTGAGATACAGTATATCATGGCCCAGTCCTACTGAGATACAGTATATCATGGCCCAGTCCTACTGAGATACAGTATATCATGGCCCAGTCCTACTGAGATACAGTATATCATGGCCCAGTCCCTAGTAGCTGCATAGTATCTACAATAAGCCATTCTTTATTCCAAATACCACTTCAATTATTTACTATTGACCAGTACCCATAAGGTAACAGGGCACTGTGTAGGGAATAGGGTGCGATCTGGGATCAAGTCCTCTACTTCCCCCGGGGCTGTTTCCCTCCCCCCTGGGGCTGTTTCCCTCCCCCTGGGGCTGTTTCCCTCCCCCTGGGGCTGTTTCCCTCCCCCCTGGGGCTGTTTTCCTCCCCCTGGGGCTGTTTCCCTTCCCCTGGGGCAGTTTCCCTTCCCCCTGGGGCTGTTCCCCTCCCCCTGGGGTTGTTTCCCTTCACCCTGGGGCTGTTCCCCTTCCCCCTGGGGCTGTTTCCTTTCCCTGGGGCTGTTTCCCTTCCCCTGGGGCTGTTTCCCCCTGGGGCTGTTTCCCTCCCCTGGGGCTGTTTCCCTCCCCTGGGGCTGTTCCCCTCCCCCTGGGGCTGTTTCCCTTCCCCTGGGGCTGTTCCCCTTCCCCTGGGGCTGTTTCCCTTCCCCTGGGCTGTTTCCCCCCCTGGGGTTGTTCCCCTCCCCTGGGGCTGTTTCCCTTCCCTGGGGCTGTTCCCCTTCCCCTGGGGCTGTTTCCCTCCCGGGGCTGTTCCCCTCCCCTGGGGCTGTTTCCCTCCCCCTGGGGCTGTTTCCCTTCCCCTGGAGCTGTTCTCTCCCCCTGTTTCCCTCCCCTGGGGCTGTTCCCCTTCCCCTGGGGCTGTTTCCCTTCCCCCTGGGGCTGTTTCCCCCCCTGGGGCTGTTTCCCTCCCCCTGGGGCTGTTTCCCTCCCCCTGGGGCTGTTCCCCTCCCCCTGGGGCTGTTCCCCTTCCCCTGGGGCTGTTTCCCTCCCCCGGGGCTGTTCCCCTCCCCCGGGGCTGTTCCCCTCCCCTGGGGCTGTTTCCCTCCCCCTGGGGCTGTTTCCCTTCCCCTGGAGCTGTTCTCTCCCCTGTTTCCCTCCCCTGGGGCTGTTCCCCTTCCCCCTGGGGCTGTTTCCCTTCCCCTGGGGCTTTTCCCCTCCCCTGGGGCTGTTTCCCTCCCCTGGGGCTGTTCCCCTCCCCCTGGGGCTGTTCCCCTCCCCTGGGGCTGTTTCCCTCCCCTGGGGCTGTTTCCCTTCCCCTGGGGCTGTTTCCCCTCCCCGGGGCTGTTCCCCTCCCCTGGGGCTGTTTCCCTCCCCTGTTTCCCTCCCCCTGTGGCTGTTTCCCTCCCCTGGGGCTGTTTCCCTCCCCTGGGGCTGTTTCCCTTCCCCTGGAGCTGTTCTCTCACCCTGTTTCCCTCCCCCTGGGGCTGTTCCCCTTCCCCTGGGGCTGTTTCCCTTCCCCTGGGGCTTTTCCCCTCCCCCTGGGGCTGTTTCCCTTCCCCTGGGGCAGTTTCCCTTCCCCCTGGGGCTGTTCCCCTCCCCCTGGGGTTGTTTCCCTTCACCCTGGGGCTGTTCCCCTTCCCCCTGGGGCTGTTTCCTTTCCCCTGGGGCTGTTTCCCTTCCCCCTGGGGCTGTTTCCCCCCCTGGGGATGTTTCCCTCCCCCTGGGGCTGTTTCCCTCCCCTGGGGCTGTTCCCCTCCCCCTGGG
>NW_025746587.1:22500-25000 GCF_021184085.1 Oncorhynchus gorbuscha | reverse complement strand
CCAGGTGAAAGATATGATCCCTGATTGGTCACTTGTTAAATCCACTTCAAATCAGTGTAGATGAAGGGGAGGAGACCAGGTTAAAGGGGAGGAGACCAGGTTAAAGGGGAGGAGACCAGGTTAAAGAGGAGGAGACCAGGTTAAAGGGGAGGAGACCAGGTTAAAGGGGAGGAGACCAGGTTAAAGGGGAGGAGACCAGGTTAAAGAGGAGGAGACCAGGTTAAAGGGGAGGAGACCAGGTTAAAGGGGAGGAGACCAGGTTAAAGGGGAGGAGACCAGGTTAAAGAGGAGGAGACCAGGTTAAAGGGGAGGAGACCAGATTAAAGGGGAGGAGACCAGGTTAAAGGGGAGGAGACGAGGTTAAAGGGGAGGAGAGCAGGTTATAGGGGAGGAGACCAGGTTAAAGGAGAGGGGACCAGGTTAAAGGGGAGGAGACCAGGTTAAAGGGGAGGAGACCAGGTTAAAGGGGAGGAGACCAGGTTACAGGAGGACTTTTAAGCCTTGAGACAATTGAGACGTGGATTGTGTCTGTGTTGCCATTCAGAGGGTGAATGAAGAAGACAACATATTTAGGTGCCTCTGAACGGTGTATGGTAGTAGGTGCCTCTGAACGGTGTATGGTAGTAGGTGCCTCTGAACGGTGTATGATAGTAGGTACCTCTGAACGGTGTATGGTAGTAGGTGCCTCTGAACGGTGTATGGTAGTAGGTGCCTCTGAACGGTGTATGGTAGTAGGTGCCTCTGAACGGTGTATGGTAGTAGGTGCCTCTGAACGGTGTATGGTAGTAGGTGCCTCTGAACGGTGTATGGTAGTAGGTGCCTCTGAACGGTGTATGGTAGTAGGTGCCTCTGAACGGTGTATGGTAGTAGGTGCCTCTGAACGGTGTATGGTAGTAGGTACCTCCGGTGTATGGTAGTAGGTGCCTCTGAACGTGTGTATGGTAGTAGGTGCCTCTGAACGGTGTATGGTAGTAGGTACCTCTGAACGGTGTATGGTAGTAGGTGCCTCTGAACGGTGTATGGTAGTAGGTGCCTCTGAACGGTGTATGGTAGTAGGTGCCTCTGAACGGTGTATGGTAGTAGGTACCTCTGAACGGTGTATGGTAGTAGGTGCCTCTGAACGGTGTATGGTAGTAGGTGCCTCTGAACGGTGTATGGTAGTAGGTGCCTCTGAACGGGTGTGTAGGTGGCTCTGAACGGTGTATGGTAGTAGGTGCCTCTGAACGGTGTATGGTAGTAGGTGGCTCTGAACGGTGTATGGTAGTAGGTGCCTCTGAACGGTGTATGGTAGTAGGTGGCTCTGAACGGTGTATGGTAGTAGGTGCCTCTGAACGGTGTATGGTAGTAGGTGCCTCTGAACGGTGTATGGTAGTAGGTGCCAGGCACATCTGTTTATGTCAAGAACTGCAACGCTGCTGGGTTTTTCACACTCAACCGTTTCCCGTGTGTATGAAGAATGGTTCACCACCCAAAGGACATGCAGCCAACTGGACACGACTGTGGGCAGCGATGGAGTCAACATGGGGCCAGCATCTCCGTGGAACGCTTTTTGGGTCAACTCATTTAGGAATGTGTCCTCAAATGTTGTTGCACCCTCAGTGTATGTCTCAGTGTCTCAGTGTCTCAGTGTCTCAGTGTCTCAGTGTCTCAGTGTATCAGTGTCTCAGTGTCTCAGTGTATCAGTGTCTCAGTGTCTCAGTGTATCAGTGTCTCAGTGTCTCAGTGTATCAGTGTCTCAGTGTCTCAGTGTATCAGTGTATCAGTGTATGTCTCAGTGTGTGTCTCAGTGTGTGTCTCAGTGTATGTCTCAGTGTCTCAGTGTCTCAGTGTATCAGTGTCTCAGTGTATCAGTGTATCAGTGTATCAGTGTATGTCTCAGTGTGTGTCTCAGTGTATGTCTCAGTGTCTCAGTGTATCAGTGTATGTCTCAGTGTATCAGTGTATCAGTGTATCTCTCAGTGTATCAGTGTATGTCTCAGTGTCTCAGTGTCTCAGTGTCTCAGTGTCTCAGTGTCTCAGTGTATCAGTGTCTCAGTGTATCAGTGTCTCAGTGTCTCAGTGTCTCAGTGTATGTCTCAGTGTGTGTCTCAGTGTATGTCTCAGTGTCTCAGTGTATCAGTGTCTCAGTGTCTCAGTGTCTCAGTGTCTCAGTGTCTCAGTGTCTCAGTGTCTCAGTGTCTCAGTGTATCAGTGTCTCAGTGTCTCAGTGTCTCAGTGTATCAGTGTATCAGTGTCTCAGTGTATGTCTCAGTGTCTCAGTGTATGTCTCAGTGTATCAGTGTCTCAGTGTATCAGTGTCTCAGTGTATCAGTGTCTCAGTGTCTCAGTGTCTCAGTGTATGTCTCAGTGTATCAGTGTATCAGTGTATGTCTCAGTGTATGTCTCAGTGTCTCAGTGTATGTCTCAGTGTCTCAGTGTATGTCTCAGTGTCTCAGTGTATGTCTCAGTGTATCAGTGTATGTCTCAGTGTCTCAGTGTATGTCTCCGTGTATGTCTCAGT
>NW_025746587.1:10000-17500 GCF_021184085.1 Oncorhynchus gorbuscha | reverse complement strand
GTGCCTGTTGTCGGTGCCTGTTGTCTGTGCCTGTTGTCATGTGTTGCTACCATGCTGTGTTGTCATGTGTTACTGCCTTGCTGTGTTGTCATGTGTTACTACCATGCTATGTTGTTGCCTCAGGTCTCTCTTCATGTAGTGTTGTGTTGTCTCAGGTCTCTCTTTACGTAGTGTTGTGTTGTCTCAGGTCTCTCTTTACGTAGTGTTGTGTTGTAGTGCTGTGTTGTTGTCTCAGGTCTCTCTTTATGTAGTGTTGTGTTGTCTCAGGTCTCTCTTTATGTAGTGTTGTGTTGTTGTCTCACGTAGTGTTGTGTTGTCTCTCTTTACGTAGTGTTGTGTTGTTGTCTCAGGTCTCTCTTTACGTAGTGTTGTGTTGTTGTCTCAGGTCTCTCTTTATGTAGTGTTGTGTTGTCTCAGGTCTCTCTTTATGTAGTGTTGTGTTGTTGTCTCAGGTCTCTCTTTCGTAGTGTTGTGTTGTCTCTTTATGTAGTGTTGTGTTGTTGTCTCAGGTCTCTCTTTACGTAGTGTTGTGTTGTCTCAGGTCTCTCTTTACGTAGTGTTGTGTTGTCTCAGGTCTCTCTTTATGTAGTGTTGTGTTGTTGTCTCAGGTCTCTCTTTACGTAGTGTTGTGTTGTTGTCTCAGGTCTCTCTTTACGTAGTGTTGTGTTGTTGTCTCAGGTCTCTCTTTATGTAGTGTTGTGTTGTCTCAGGTCTCTCTTTACGTAGTGTTGTGTTGTTGTCTCAGGTCTCTCTTTACGTAGTGTTGTGTTGTCTCAGGTCTCTCTTTACGTAGTGTGTGTTGTTGTCTCAGGTCTCTCTTTATGTAGTGTTGTGTTGTTGTCTCAGGTCTCTCTTTACGTAGTGTTGTGTTGTTGTCTCAGGTCTCTCTTTACGTAGTGTGTGTTGTTGTCTCAGGTCTCTCTTTACGTAGTGTTGTGTTGTCTCAGGTCTCTCTTTATGTAGTGTTGTGTTGTTGTCTCAGGTCTCTCTTTACGTAGTGTTGTGTTGTTGTCTCAGGTCTCTCTTTACGTAGTGTTGTGTTGTCTCAGGTCTCTCTTTACGTAGTGTTGTGTTGTTGTCTCAGGTCTCTCTTTACGTAGTGTTGTGTTGTTGTCTCAGGTCTCTCTTTATGTAGTGTTGTGTTGTCTCAGGTCTCTCTTTATGTAGTGTTGTGTTGTTGTCTCAGGTCTCTCTTTATGTAGTGTTGTGTTGTTGTCTCAGGTCTCTCTTTACGTAGTGTTTGTGTTGTCTCAGGTCTCTCTTTATGTAGTGTTGTGTTGTTGTCTCAGGTCTCTCTTTACGTAGTGTTGTGTTGTTGTCTCAGGTCTCTCTTTACGTAGTGTTGTGTTGTCTCAGGTCTCTCTTTACGTAGTGTTGTGTTGTTGTCTCAGGTCTCTCTTTATGTAGTGTTGTGTTGTTGTCTCAGGTCTCTCTTTACGTAGTGTTGTGTTGTTGTCTCAGGTCTCTCTTTACGTAGTGTTGTGTTGTTGTCTCAGGTCTCTCTTTACGTAGTGTTGTGTTGTCTCAGGTCTCTCTTTATGTAGTGTTGTGTTGTCTCAGGTCTCTCTTTACGTAGTGTTGTGTTGTTGTCTCAGGTCTCTCTTTACGTAGTGTTGTGTTGTCTCAGGTCTCTCTTTACGTAGTGTTGTGTTGTCTCAGGTCTCTCTTTATGTAGTGTTGTGTTGTCTCAGGTCTCTCTTTACGTAGTGTTGTGTTGTTGTCTCAGGTCTCTCTTCACGTAGTGTGTTGTGTTGTCTCAGTTGTCTCTCTTTACGTAGTGTTGTGTTGTCTTAGGTCTCTCTTTACGTAGTGTTGTGTTGTCTCAGGTCTCTCTTTACGTAGTGTTGTGTTGTCTCAGGTCTCTCTTTATGTAGTGTTGTGTTGTTGTCTCAGGTCTCTCTTTACGTAGTGTTGTGTTGTTGTCTCAGGTCTCTCTTTGTTGTCTAGTGTTGTGTTGTCTCAGGTCTCTCTTTACGTAGTGTTGTGTTGTCTCAGGTCTCTCTTTATGTAGTGTTGTGTTGTCTCAGGTCTCTCTTTACGTAGTGTTGTGTTGTCTCAGGTCTCTCTTTACGTAGTGTTGTGTTGTTGTCTCAGGTCTCTCTTTATGTAGTGTTGTGTTGTCTCAGGTCTCTCTTTACGTAGTGTTGTGTTGTTGTCTCAGGTCTCTCTTCACGTAGTGTTGTGTTGTTGTCTCAGGTCTCTCTTTACGTAGTGTTGTGTTGTCTCAGGTCTCTCTTTACGTAGTGTTGTGTTGTCTCAGGTCTCTCTTTACGTAGTGTTGTGTTGTCTCAGGTCTCTCTTTACGTAGTGTTGTGTTGTCTTAGGTCTCTCTTTACGTAGTGTTGTGTTGTTGCCTCAGGTCTCTCTTTATGTAGTGTTGTGTTGTTGTCTCAGGTCTCTCTTTACGTAGTGTTGTGTTGTTGTCTCAGGTCTCTCTTTACGTAGTGTTGTGTTGTCTTAGGTCTCTCTTACGTAGTGTTGTGTTGTCTCAGGTCTCTCTTTACGTAGTGTTGTGTTGTTGTCTCAGGTCTCTCTTTACGTAGTGTTGTGTTGTTGTCTCAGGTCTCTCTTTACGTAGTGTTGTGTTGTCTCAGGTCTCTCTTTATGTAGTGTTGTGTTGTTGTCTCAGGTCTCTCTTTACGTAGTGTTGTGTTGTCTCACGTAGTGTTGTGTTGTCTCAGGTCTCTCTTTATGTAGTGTTGTGTTGTTGTCTCAGGTCTCTCTTTACGTAGTGTTGTGTTGTTGTCTCAGGTCTCTCTTTACGTAGTGTTGTGTGTTGTCTCAGGTCTCTCTTTACGTAGTGTTGTGTTGTCTCAGGTCTCTCTTTACGTAGTGTTGTGTTGTGTTGTCTCAGGTCTCTCTTCACGTAGTGTTGTGTTGTGTTGTCTCAGGTCTCTCTTTATGTAGTGTTGTGTTGTCTCAGGTCTCTCTTTACGTAGTGTTGTGTTGTGTTGTGTTGTGTTGTTGTCTCAGGTCTCTCTTTACGTAGTGTTGTGTTGTCTCAGGTCTCTCTTTACGTAGTGTTGTGTTGTCTCAGGTCTCTCTTTACGTAGTGTTGTGTTGTTGTCTCAGGTCTCTCTTCACGTAGTGTTGTGTTGTCTCAGGTCTCTCTTTACGTAGTGTTGTGTTGTTCTGTTCTATATTTATTATTTATTTAATTAATTAATTTTTAAAATCCCAGGCCCCGTCCCTGCAGGAGGCCTTTTGCCTTTTGGCGTCATTGTCAATAAGAATTTGTTCTTAACTGACTTGTTAAATAATAATTACAAATAATCAGCAGTGTAAATATATTAACACAGTAATAGAGAATTACAACACAAGACTCTGGCAGAGAACAAAACAGATCACATGGACCTGCTGTAGGTTTTCACTTTCACTCACATTCACCAGACACCAACAGTCTGGATACCTAGATACACCCTTGGAGGGTGGAGGGTGTGTGTGTGTCTGTGTGTCTGTGTGTCTGTGTCTGTGTCTGTGTCTGTGTCTGTGTCTGTGTCTGTCTGTCTGTATGTGTCTGTATGTGTGTCTGTATGTGTCAAAAACAACACACTCTCTCTTCTCCTCCTCTCTTCCCCTCCTCTCTTCTGTCCTCTCTTCCCTCCTCTCTTCTCCTCCTCTCTTCTCCTCCTCTCTTCTGTCCTCTCTTCCCCTCCTCTCTTCTCCTCCTCTCGTCTCCTCCTCTCTTCTCCTCCTCTCTTCTGTCCTCTCTTCCCCTCCTCTCTTCTCCTCCTCTCTTCCCTTCCTCTCGTCTCCTCCTCTCTTCTCCTCCTCTCTTCTGTCCTCTCTTCCCCTCCTCTTTTCTCCTCCTCTCTTCCCCTCCTCTCTTCTCCTCCTCTCTTCTCCTCCTCTCTTCCGTCCTCTCTTCCCCTCCTCTCTCCCCCTCCTCTCTCCCCCTCCTCTCTCCCCCTCCTCTCTTCCCCTCTCTCTCTTCCCCTCCCTCTCTTCCCCTCCTCTCTTCCCTTCCTCTCTTCTCCTCCTCTCTACCCTTCCTCTCTCCCCTTCCTCTCGTCTCCTCCTCTCTTCTCCTCCCCTTTGCTCGTCCCTCTCTTCCCCTCCTCTCTCCCCCTCCCTCTCTTCCCCTCCTCTCTTCCCCTCCTCTTTTCTCACTCCTCTCTTCTCCTCCTCTTTTCTGTCCTCTCTTCCCCCTCCTCTCTTCCCCTCCTCTCTTCCCCCCCTCTTTTCTCACTCCTCTCTTCTCCTCCTCTCTTCCGTCCTCTCTCCCCCTCCTCTCTCCCCCTCCTCTCTTCCCCTCCTCTCTTCTCCTCCTCTCTTCCGTCCTCTCTTCCCTCCTCTCTCCCCCTCCTCTCTCCCCCTCCTCTCTTCCCTCCTCTCTTCCCCTCCTCTCTTCTCCTCCTCTCTTCTGTCCTCTCTTCCCCTCCCTCTCTCCCCCTCCTCTCTCCCCCTCCTCTCTTCCCCTCCTCTCTTCCCCTCCTCTCCTCCCCTCCTCTCTTCCCCTCATCTCTTCCCTTCCTCTCTTCCCCTCCTCTCTTCCCCTCATCTCTTCCCTTCCTCTCTTCCCCTCCTCTCTTTCCCTCCTCTCTTCCCCTCCTCTTTTCTCACTCCCTCTCTTCTCCTCCTCTCTTCCCTTCCTCTCTTCCCCTCCTCACTTCCCTTCTTCTCTTCCCCTCCTCTCTTCCCTCCTCTCTTCCCCTCCTCTTTTCTCACTCCTCTCTTCTCCTCCTCTCTTCCTCTCCTCTCTTCCCCTCCTCTCTTCCCTTCCTCTCTTCCCCTCATCTCTACCCCTCCTCTCTACCCCTCCTCTCTTCCCCTCCTCTTTTCTCACTCCTCTCTTCTCCTCCTCTCTTCCCTTCCTCTCTTCCCCTCCTCTCTTCCCTTCCTGTCTTCCCCTCATCTCTTCCCCTCCTCTCTTCCCCTCCTCTCTTCCCCTCCTCTTTTCTCACTCCTCTCTTCCCCTCCTCTCTTCCCCTCCTCTCTTCCCCTCCTCTCTTCTCCTCATCTCTTCCCCTCCTCTTTTCTCCTCCTCTCTTACCCTCCTCTTTTTCTCCTCCTCTCTTCCCTCCTCTCTTCCCCTCCTCTTTTCTCCTCCTCTCTTCCCCTCCTCTTTTCTCCTCCTCTCTTCACCTCCTCTCTCCCCTCCTCTCTTCCCCTCATCTCTTCTCCTCATCTCTTCTCCTCCTCTCTTCTCCTCCTCTCTTCCCCTCCTCTCTTCCCCTCCTCTTTTCTCCTCCTCTCTTCCCCTCCTCTCTTCCCCTCATCTCATCTCTTCCCCTCCTCTCTTCTCCTCCTCTCTTCCCCTCATGTCTTCCCCTCCTCTCTTCGACTCCTCTATTCTCATCCTCTCTTGCCCTCCTCTCCTCATCTCCTCTCTTCTCCTCCTCTCCTCCCCGCCTCTTTTCTCCTCCTCTCTTCTCCTCCTCTCTTCCCCTCATCTCTCCCCCCTCCTCTCTTCCCATCCTCTCTTCCCCTACCCTCCTCTCTTCCCCTCCACTCTCCTCCTCTCTTCCCCTCCTCTCTCCTCCTCTCTTCCCCTCATCTCTCCCCCCTCCTCTCTTCCCATCCTCTCTTCCCCTACCCTCCTCTCTTCCCCTCCACTCTCCTCCTCTCTTCCCCTCCTCTCTCCTCCTCTCTTCCCCTTGATCGTTAGTCTACTATTGGTGCTGCCTCCTGTGTTCTCTGTTTCTCCGGTGTATAAATGGAAACAGATCTGCTCACGTATTGAACCAGTAATTCCCAGCTGGTTCCTGCTATTATCTTAAACCACAGAGTGAAGTCAGGCATGTAACCCATTCCATGTGTCGCCTCCTGTCAACCGAAAGGTTCTCTCTCTATCTCCTCTCTCGCTCTGTTCTTTAAGTCTTCATATCTGTGGATGTAGAGATGTTTATAATGGAGTCTTCATATCTGTGGATGTAGAGATGTTTATAATGGAGTCTTCATATCTGTGGATGTAGAGATATTTATAATGGAGTCTTCATATCTGTGGATGTAGAGATGTTTATAATGGAGTCTTCATATCTGTGGATGTATAGATGTTTATAATGGAGTCTTCATATCTGTGGATGTATAGATGTTTATAATGGAGTCTTCATATCTGTGGATGTAGAGATATTTATAATGGAGTCTTCATATCTGTGGATGTAGAGATATTTATAATGGAGTCTTCATATCTGTGGATGTAGAGATGTTTATAATGGAGTCTTCATATCTGTGGATGTAGAGATGTTTATAACGGAGTCTTCATATCTGTGGATGTAGAGATATTTACAATGGAGTCTTCATATCTGTGGATGTAGAGATGTTTATAATGGAGTCTTCATATCTGTGGATGTAGAGATATTTATAATGGAGTCTTCATATCTGTGGATGTAGAGATGTTTATAATGGAGTCTTCATATCTGTGGATGTAGAGATGTTTATAATGGAGTCTTCATATCTGTGGATGTATAGATGTTTATAATGGAGTCTTCATATCAGTGGATGTAGAGATATTTATAATGGAGTCTTCATATCTGTGGATGTATAGATGTTTATAATGGAGTCTTCATATCTGTGGATGTATAGATGTTTATAATGGAGTCTTCATATCTGTGGATGTAGAGATATTTATAATGGAGTCTTCATATCTGTGGATGTAGAGATATTTATAATGGAGTCTTCATATCTGTGGATGTAGAGATATTTATAATGGAGTCTTCATATCTGTGGATGTAGAGATGTTTACAATGGAGTCTTCATATCTGTGGATTTAGAGATGCTTACAATGGAGTCTTCATATCTGTGGATGTACAGATGTCTATAACGGAGTCTTCATATCTGTGGATGTAGAGATGTTTACAATGGAGTCTTCATATCTGTGGATGTAGAGATGTTTATAATGGAGTCTTCATATCTGTGGATGTAGAGATATTTATAATGGAGTCTTCATATCTGTGGATGTAGAGATGTTTATAATGGAGTCTTCATATCTGTGGATGTACAGATGTTTATAATGGAGTCTTCATATCTGTGGATGTATAGATGTTTATAATGGAGTCTTCATATCTGTGGATGTATAGATGTTTATAATGGAGTCTTCATATCTGTGGATGTAGAGATATTTATAATGGAGTCTTCATATCTGTGGATGTATAGATGTTTATAATGGAGTCTTCATATCTGTGGATGTAGAGATGTTTACAATGGAGTCTTCATATCTGTGGATGTAGAGATGTTTACAATGGAGTCTGTGAATGTAGATATATTTATAATGAGTCTTCATATCTGTGGATGTAGAGATGTTTACAATGGAGTCTTCATATCTGTGGATGTAGAGATATTTACAATGGAGTCTTCATATCTGTGGATGTATAGATGTTTACAATGGAGTCTTCATATCTGTGGATGTATAGATGTTTATAATGGAGTCTTCATATCTGTGGATGTAGAGCTCGGTGGGAATCCACCATCAATCCTGAGAGTTCTAGGAACCATCAGGTGATGTCATAAACTAAGTATGTGTTCCAAAAGACACCCTATTCCCTATGTAGTGCACTACTG